>NW_027182279.1:23294118-23506618 GCF_029961685.1 Aristolochia californica | reverse complement strand
TCTTTCAATCTCTATATTTACCTATGCCAAAATATTCAAGATCTATCCTATAATTCCCTCTTTCAATAGAAAATCATAAGATTAAAATCATCTAATTAATGGGCAGTTAACTAGGAGCAATAAACTCAGAATAAATCAGATAAAAAAGAAAGAATTAATTTAATTTAGCATAGAAAATCAAGCATAGTTAGGAACAAGATTACATCATTTTCCTAGAATAAATAAAATTTAGTTCATGCTAAAAATTAAATTTAACATAAATGAAATCACCATAATTTTTTTGAGAATAATGGAAGGAAAATGAACATTGAAAAATAGTTCTCCCAGTTACTGTTCTTTAAAAAAAAAAACAAGGAAAATACTCACTATCCTTCTCTCCCCTTTGTCGCCATCTTTGATCCCAGCGTATGTGCAATGCGTTGAACTCTCTCAAAGAAGATCGCTTGAAATCTGCTACCTCTTCCGTAAAATAAAAAATGAAAGGCTAAAGCTGGTCCGTTCCTTCCGTAAAGACCAAATCAAACTCGCCTACTGCCTTCCACGTCCAAGAGCATATCAAAACTGTTTTTCATGTCCAACTTTCTTTCTTCATCAACTTATCCCTTCTATCTTTAACATCTTGAAAAAAAATCAAACTTGATCTTTATCCTCAAATTAAAAGAGTGCCTAGCAACAAGAACGTAAGCCTCATTTTGTTAATCCCAGGAAGATGGATTCATGGGACCAAGTGGATATCTGTGAAATCGGCCAAGATTTTGGGAGGCATTTGTATTAGGCTCCACACAGGTCTTTGCAGACACACGTATGTGTTACCAGACATCCTTCCAAAGGGATCTCCTTTCGTAGGCTGTATCTCTATAGATCATGGCCCGGGGACTTTTCTTGGTCCAAGGACCAACCCGCTTTGTCTCGTGGCTCTCTTGTTTTCTTCAAATCTGACATAAAATTAAAATAACAACAATGAAACCTAAAATCAATGAAAATAAATAAAATTAGACTAAGTTTTAAAGTTAAAAGGTGTTAAAATATATTAAATTACGCAAATCATCAATAAACAGTCATTTTTGGTCCTCAATATGATACTCTTCTTTCCACTTCTCATGATATTTCCAATTTTGTGTCTCATCATCGCCTCTCACCTTAATGTTGTTAGTTTCTTTGTTCTACTTCCTCCATATCTGTTCCACAGTCATATCAGGAGGCTCTACAACATCCAGGGTGGGAGGCAGCAATGGATGAAGAAATGAAGGAACTTATTGACAATCATACATGGTCACTGGTTCCTCTTTCCACAGATAAAAAATCCATTGGTTGCAAGTGGTTTTATACTATAAAACATAATCTGGATGGGTCCATTGCACGCCTGAAGGCTCGACTAGTTGCTAAAGGTTATACTCAGTGCTATGGAATTTATTATGAAGAAACCTTCTCTCCAGTGGCAAAAATGAACTTGGTACGTATAATATTATCTCTGGCAGCCAATTCATCATGTCCAATTTATCAACTGGATGTAAAAAATGCATTTCTTAATGGTGGTATTAAAGAAGAGATTTACATTCAACAACCACCTGGGTATGTGGTTGAGGGGGAGTCTGTATGTCGCCTTAAAAAATCTCTATATGGTCTAAAGCAATACCCTAGGGCATGGTTTGACAAATTTAGTCAAGCCATCAGACGGGCCGGTTTTCACAGATGTTCTGCAGATCACTCAGTATTTATAGAAAATACAGCGAGAGGTAAGGTGATTCTAGCTGTATATGTTGATGATATTATTTTAACCGGGAGTGATTCCGTGGGCATTCAGAAAACAAAGGAGAAAATTTGTGCTGAATTCAAGACGAAGGATCTTGGATTACTCAAATATTTTTTGGGTATTGAAATATTACAATCCAGACATGGGATTGTCCTATCCCAAAGGAAGTATGCCCTTCATCTACTGAAAGAAACAGGAATGATGGGATGCAAACCAGCAGACACTCCTATGGCTGCAAATACGAAATTATGTGGAGGCACTGGAGAAGCTGTAGATACTGGAAAATATCAAAGACTAGTCGGACGACTTATTTATCTGTGTGTAATAAGGCCAGATATTTCATATGCAGTAAGTGTGGTAAGTCAATACATGCACAGGCCAAGACTTAGTCATTGGCAGGCACTTGAAAGAATACTATGATATCTGAAAGGAGCTCCTGGAAGGGGGCTTCTCTATAAAAACCATGGTCACTTCAACATCGAACGATTCTCATATGCAGACTGGGCCGGATCTCTAGATGACAGAAAATTTACTTCGGGATTTTGTACGATGGTTGGAGAGAATATGGTTACATGGAAAAACAAAAAGCAAAATGTAGTAGCACGGTTGAGTACAAAAGCAGAATACAGAGCCATGGCACACACTATTAGTGAACTCATATGGATAAGATCCCTTCTCACTGAATTGGGATTCTACAAAGAAACTCCAATAGATTTGTACTATGACATTCAAGAAGCAATACACATTAAGGAATAGTCCTAGAGGATGTGGGACACCTAGAAGAGTCCTCACCCAAGCAAGCACGAGTTAGGGAATAAAGAAGCACAAGCTGAATTGAGTTTGAAGACTTGAAGATCAAGTGGGACCCACAAATATTTCACGAGTTGTCAATCTTATCAAGATGCATTGGGAGATCATGAGGGACCAACAAGGATAAGGCTATGATCTGGCTTCTCCCTTATATCCACGTGAATAAATAAAGAGTCCTAGTTCAACTCATGTTAGTCTTCTAGTAGTTTGGTTTAAATAGACTTATCTTTAAGAGTTAGAGTTGGAATGTAATTAGGATATAAAGGCAAAATTGTATAAGGAATCTACCTCCTCCTCTACTATAAATAGAGATTTTTTAATTTGTAATTAATCAAATTACACATCTCAATCTCGAGTTACTCTCTCTCTCTCTCTCTCTCTCTCTCTCCCTTTTCTTGGTGCAACCTCTCTTTGCTCTTTTATTTTATCTTCTCTCTACCCGAGAGCTCTTCTTCCCTTTTCTCTTTTGTCTTTCTTCTTTCTCTTGCTTGGAATTATGGAACATGGATCCTAAATGCAACAATAACAATATAGATCCATAGGATTTTCTTTATAGAATCTCAGTTTAGTGAGAAGGGATTTGATCTATAGAAGCTCACTAAATGTGTGTGACATGGCTTTGTATTTTGCTTCTGCACTAGATCTTAAAACTACATTCTGCATCTTGCTTCTCCATGTAACCAAGTTCCTTCCAACCATTGTACAGTATCCCAAAGTAGATTTTTGGTCATCCAGGGATCCAGCTCAGTCTGCATATGAGAATCCTTCTATGTTGATGTGACCATGGTTCTTATAAAGAAGCCCTCTTCTTGGAGCTCCTTTCAAATATTGCAATATCCTTTCTAGTGCTTGCCAGTGACTGAGTTGTGACTTGTGCATGTATTGACTCACCACACTTACTGCATATGATATATCTAGCCTTGTTACACAAAGATAAATGAGTTTTCCCACAAGTCTTTGATATTTTCCAATATCCACATCTTCTCTAATACCTGCAGATAATTTTATATTTTAGTCCATAGGGGTTTTTGTTGGTTTACACCCCATCATTCCAGTCTCCTCTAGTAGATCAAGGACATATTTCCTTTGAGATAGTACAATCCAATATTTGGACTGTAGTACTTAAATACCCAAAAAATATTTAAGTAATCCAAGATCTTTTGTCTTGAATTCTGCACATATCTTTTCCTTGGTTTCTTGAATGCCCTCGGGATCACTACCAATTTAGACAATATCATCAACATATCATCAGCATATACTGCCAAAATCACCTTGCCTTAAGGTGTTTCTTTAATAAATACAGAGTGATCTATAGAACATCTGTGAAATCCTATTTGTATGAGTGCTTGGCTAAATTTATCAAATCATGAATGAGAAGATTGTTTCAGACCATAAAGAGATTTCTTCAATCAACATACCGAATCCCCCTCACCAAGTGGTTGTTGCATATAAATTTCTTCCTTGATAACCCCATTAAGAAAATTATTTTCACATCAAGTTGATATATCTGCTAGGAAGAATTAGCAGCCAGAGATATTAAAATACGTACCAAGTTCATTTTTGCCACCAGAGAGAATGTGTCCACATAATCAACTCCATAACACTGTGCATAGCCTTTAGCAATGAGGTGAGCCTTAAAATGAGCAACAGACCCATTCGGATTGTGTTTCATAGTAAAAACCCACTTATAACTGACAAGCTTCTTATATAATGGAAGAAGAATTAGAGCCCATGTATGATTTGCATAGAGTTCCTGTATTTCTTCGTCCATCATCGCCTTCTACCCTGGATGTTTGAGAGCCTTCTGATAGGACTGTGGAACTGATATGGAGGAGATACATGAATGAAATTGACAACATAAAGGGGATAAACAATGGAGAGACACAAAATTGGATATGGGGTGAGAGGTAGAGGGCATAGTGCAAGTTTCGGGTTCTTTTCGCAAGGCAATGAGACAAATATCATATTGTGGGCCAAAAACAATAGGAGAAGATGGACTTACCTCGGTGGGATCCGTAAACTCAGTAGGTGTGGTCTCAACCAGTGTGTCTGGTGGTTGAACAGTTTCTTTAGAACGAGGCACAACCGGTCAAGAAGAAGCTGGCACTGAAGATAGACCTGGAGGAGCATTATCAGAGTAGTATGAAGAATCTTCAAAAAAAGTTACATCCCTAAACACAAGTAACCTTTGGAGAATGGGATTATAGCAAATATAGCCCTTCTGTGTGTAAGAGTATCCTAAGAAGATACATTTGACAGATTTGGGATCAAGTTTACTGTGTTGCAGGGAGGTAATATGAAAAAAAGAGTTTGATGACCGAGAATGAAAGAGGGTAGCCTATTTATGAGAAAGCATGCAGTAAGTTTGGCATGTGGCCAATAAAAGTATGTGACTTTCATGGTATACAATAAACTGCGAGCTACCTCAAGAAGATGACGGTTCTTCTATTCTGCTACACCATTTTGTTGCGGGGTGTAGGCACACGCTGTTTGATGGATAATGTCATTCTCTTGATAAAAGGAGTCAAGGTCTCTAGAAGTATATACTCTGGCATTATCAGACCGAAGTACTTTGATTTTCTGACCAAATTGAGTGACCACCATAGCATGAAATGATTTAAATATGGATGGTATTTCAGAACGTTCTTTAAAGAGAAATAGCCATGTGGTACGAGTAAAATTATCAATAAATATAATAAAGTACTTGACTCGGGAAATATTTGAGACGCTCATGGGTCCCCATACATCTGTATGAATCAATAAAAATGGAGCATGACTTTTATGTTCTAGATGAGGTGAGTATGTAGTCCTTTGGTGTCTGCTCAGTTGATAGACTTCACAATTTAAGAAAAGGGAAAAGACGATGAAGAGATTGTGCGGTTGGATGTCCCAACCGACTGTGTCATAGATTTGTCTCAGTTTCACCGGTTGAAACAATATTTATTTTAGGCACGTCTAGGTAGTAGAGCCCCCTTGTTCACGGCCTCCACAAATCATCTGCCCTTAATGAAATAATATTCAATATACCGTAGGGCAATGATTAGGCTCCATAACTTAACATCAACCACCTAGTTATGTGGATGAGGGGGAGTTAATATGCCACTTAAAGAAGTCCTCATATGGGCTTAAACAGTCCCCTCGGGCCTGGTTTGATAATTTTAGCCAAGCCCAACTACGGTTTGGATTTTAGTTATTCTCAGTAGATCATTCAGTATTTATTAATGATACCTCCAAAAGAAAGATATTATTGGCTGTGTATGTTGATGATATTGTCTTAACCAGCAATGATGCAAATAACATACAAAAAGTCAACAACATGATATGTCATGAGTTTAAAACTAAAGATCTTGGACTTCTAAATTATTTTCTAGACTAAGAAGTTCTTCAGTCCAAGTATGGGATAATATCATCTCAGAGGAAGTATGTCTTGGACCTCCTTGGATAAACGATAATGATGGGGTGTCGCCTAGCTGACACACCTATGGATGAAAATATTAAATTATGTGCAAGTTTTGGAGAATATATTGATTTTTGCAAATATCAAAGACATGTGGGTTGTTGATTTTCAGGACTCCGTGGATTTAGATCATGGAGAAAAAGAGAGAGACACCCATTGGGAGAAAACAAGATGAATAAGAGGTTATGGACTTGATATCCTAACCCTTCCCCTAAGCTAAATTTATAGATTAATCCACCTATAATATTACAATTATATCCTTGAACCTTCACCTAATTATATCAATGCCATCTCTATGAGATGACTCTTTACTTTCCGTCCTGCCATCATTGCATGGGCTTGTAGGCCTTCTCCTTGATCTATGGGCCTTGAGCCCATCTTCCACATCTCTTGGATGTGTGGGCCTTCTTTGGGCTTATGGGCTTCGACCCATCTTCCAACACACTTGGATATGTGAGCCTTCCTTAGTTGTGTGGGCTTGGACCCATCTTCCAACACTCCCCCTCAAGCTGGGGGTGTGAGAACATCATGAACTCACAACTTGTTACAAATGGTGTATAGGATCTTTTCATATAAAATGGTAGACCTTCATATCTTCCAACACTCCCCCTCATTCTAGTGGTCTCTTCCATGAGGCTCAACTGGCATAAGATAAGTGAGAGTAAAATCACTCCAAGCCGTAAGACATCACTCCATACATCAGTCATAACTCATGCTGGATGTAGGGCACACTCCTATCTTCTGTAGGTAGTGGGTCTATACTCAGTGCTTAGAAGTGTAATAAAACTCCTTCATTATCATGTCCCTCCATAGGACATCGACTCTCAACTAGTAGGAGTAATAAATGCAAATTAAGGGTATAAGGAATAATTACTCAGAAGATAATATTCTGGGGCCACCTTCATCATCAGAGTAGCCAATGCTGATATAAATCAGCAATTGAGAAGTCCTTCTTCAATAATAATGTCTCATCCAAAAAGATTCAATACCATCAGCTAAAATGGGTCAACTTCTCAATCCTTAGAGAGAAGTCCAACTGAAGTTGCACTTAAATGTAATAATCATTGTCAACATATCAGCTGGATTCTGACTCCTTCAATATTCTCAAGTCCAAAGATCCCATCCTCTAGAGCAGATTTAATGAAGTGATAAGGTACTTGTATGTACTTTGTTCTGGCATGATAAACAATGTTCTTTACAAAATGAATAGCACTCTGACTGTCACAATACAACACATTCTTCCCATGCTTGAAGCCTAATTCTTCCAAGAAAGATTGCAACCATACCATCTCTTTGTTGGCTTCGATCACGATGACATATTCTGCCTCAGTGGTGAAAAGAGCAACTATCTTCTGCAACTTATAGACCCAACTAACTGTTGTACCACCCAATGTGTATACATATCATGTGGTACTCTTCCTACTATCAATCTCTCCAGCCATGTCAGCATCTCATAACCCTGTAATCCCAATTCTGACTTTCTGAAACATAAGGTTGAGTCTATAGTGCCTGTCAAATACCCGAGAATCCACTTCATTGCTTTCCAATGTTGTTTACCCAGATTACTCATATATCTACTCACAACTTCCACTACATGAGCTATGTTTGGTCTAGCGGACACCATGGCATACATGAGACTGCCAATAGTAGAAGCATAAGGCACATTGGCCATGTAGGCTCACTCCTGCTCTATAGAAGGTGACTGGTCCTTAGATCACCTAAAGTGACTAGCCAAAGGAGTACTTTGTTATGGTACAGGGTTAAATGCACGTCTTTACGCTACCTACTAGGCTGGTCTTTTGGGTAGTATTGGCTAGGTACTTAACATACTTACTGGTTTTGCATCATTCATGTTGAATCTGCTCAACACCTTCTTCACATATTTTTCTTATGATAGCTTTAAGACATCAATATCCCTAGTAATCCTCCTCCCAAGGATTTCTTTTGTAACACCCAAATCCTTCACTGCAAAATTTTTGGACAACTCCCTTTTCAACTTATCTATTTCCTGTTTGCAAGCACATGTAATCAGTGTGTCATCAACATATAACAGTTGAATGATGTAGGAGTCATCAAGCTTCTTCACATAACAATAATGAGCTTCTTGGCACCTCAAGAAACCATTACTAGTCATAAAGATGTTAAACTTCTTATACCATTGTCTTGGAGCCTGTTTAAGACCATACAAACTCTTTTGAAGTTTGCACACCATTTTCTCCTTTCCCTGTGCTTTGAAACCATGTGGTTGCATCATGTAAATTTCTTCCTCAATCATTATGAAGAAAGCCAGTCTTTACATCCAATTGTTTTAAGTCAAAGTCTTCATTTGCCACTAGTCCAAGCATTCTTCAAATAGTAGTCCATTTCACTACTGGATAAAAACGCTCTGTGTAGTCAATGCCTTCTTTTTGTTGAAAGCCCTTTACATCTAGTCTTGCCTTGTACAGCTTGTTGTCATCATGTTCGTCTTTTATTTGGTACACCCATTTATTCTGCAAGGCCTTCTTCCCTTTTGGTAATTCGGCCAACTGCCATGTTTGATTGGATAACAGTGAATCCATCTCATCCCTCATGGCCAACACCCACTTGAATGATTCATCAACTTGCACGACTTCCTCATAACTTTCTGGTTCAACTTTATTAGTCAACAAAATATAATTCAACACAGGGGAGTACCTCTATAGTGGTTTGCTAGTTTTGGAAAATCTCTTGAGTTCAGTCACAGGAATGTTCTTATTTATTTATGGGGATAAGTTTTCCACGTCTTCCTAAGCAATATTCTCCATCTCAATAACTAGAAGATCTCTCAACTAAATCACATCAGACTTCTTGGGTTCGTCACTTGTACTCTTAGACTTTGTTCTCAACATGTCTTTATACAGGGCACCTTCATCGAAGATCACATCCTTGCTCCTAATAACCTTACAACTTTTGATCATCCCAGAGGTGTGTTGAGGACTTAATAGTTAACAGATTCACCCAAAAGGAAGCACCACTGACTCACTGAGTTAATTGCTTTTAGTTTCATATTTTATATTTCTTTTAAGTTTATTTTTCATTAAGTGTTAAAGGCAAGATGCCATAGGGGAAAATTATAATTATTAAACCCTAAACTCTATTTGCGCCAAACCCTATTTAGAGGGCAGAGGAATGAAGAGAAGACAAGTCTGATTTTTAGGTTAAACAGGGTTAAGAGTTCTCCTTGATGAGCTCTAGGGTTTGGAGTTCTCCTTGACGAGCTCTAGGTCTAGGTTCCCTCTTGAATTTGATTTCTCTCCTACCCCCTTTTGATCTCTATTGTTCACTACAACCTTACTGAGAGAGAAGGGGCTCATTTTCTGATTTTAGGTGAACAACAAGTGGCTAAAAATCCTCTCTTTCTGTGAAGAGCAAGAGTTTTCTCAACCTCTCATCCGAGACCAGCAAGGGAGGCCAGTAATCTCCCTTTTTCAAGTGCCTAAGAGGTTCCTATACCTCTTACCGAGAGCAGCAACACCTAACAGTGCTGAACTCATCTTCCACACTTTGGATTCCCCACTCCCACGTCGAGTTACTAGATCTATAGCAATGAACCATAACAACGTGGTATCAGAGCAGGGTAACAATGGGGAGCCCAACAATGGTGAGTTAAAAGAATTGATGATCAAAGGGCTAGAAAATGAGAAAAAGTTTGCTCAAATCATGGAGAAGTTGAAACAACATCCAAATATGAATCTCCATATCAATAGACTCTCTGTTATGATGGGAAATATTACGGCTGGAAGGAACTCAACCCCGGAACAAAGAGGAGAGGACAACTTGCACAGCAGAGGGGGGGACTTGTTTGCATGCCACAATGCTTTTCTTCCACAGATTGGAAATTTCAACCAGGGAGGAGGCACTGTACCCAGGTATACAAAATTAGATTTTCCTACATTTAATGGGTCAAATGACCCCTTGTTTTGGTTACATAGGTGCGAAATTTTTTTTATCCATCAAAGAACATCAGAATTTGATAAGGTGGGACTGGCCGCCTTCCACATGCTCGATGAAGCACAACTTTGGTTTCATCAAGTTGAGCTGGATAGATTGGTGAAAGATTGGGAAGAGTTCAAAGAATTATGTACCATATGGTTCGGTCCTCCAACTCACAATAACGAGTTGGGTGATTTGGTGTTGTTACGACAAACTAGGCTAGTGGAACTATATCAAAAATAGTTCCAAGAAAAATTGGCCCGAGCTAGCTGGATGGTTCGCGTAGACCAACAGGTCAATCTATCTACAGCCGGTCTTAATGAGTCTTTAAGGTTAGACGTGGATCTCCACGTGCTTGCTGACTTAGCTCTAGATATGAATTTAGCTCGCGTACTAGAAACTCGAAAAAAAGTTCTAAATAGGAGGACAACTTGGCAAGGGGATCGGAACACTTCCAATACTTGGCAAGGGAGGCACAACACATCCCTTCAGATAACTTTTACAGTAGGACAACATGCCAAAAATAATCCAATTACTACTCTTGCAGCATATACACCGCTTAGTAACCCACCCGCACAGTATATTTGAAAATTAACAAGTTTGGAAATGGCTGTTGAGTTACCTAATTATGTTAGGACTTACCTTAAGTGTTAGAGTTTGGGTGTAATTGGGACAAGGGTAGTATTATTGTAATTGGACGCTACTACTTTCCTCTATTATAAATAGAGGTTCATGTACTCTGATTCCAACAAGTTCTTGATGTCATGAAGTATTTTACTTTTCCATAAATTCAACATGGTATAAGAGCAGGTTTTATGAGTTGACTTGGTCAACTCACAGAGGTAATGTGATCCTTTTCTCTAAACCTTAAACCCTAGGTCTAGGTTCGTAGTTATTTTTTATTCTCTACACCCATCAAAATAGTTTTAGCGGTTTGAAAATTCTGTTTGCCGAGACCAGCCCATACTCAGATTATTGAATTTTTTTTCATGGGATAATTCCCTGATATAGAAGATTGCTATTGAGCCACCAATGAGTGCTATTTTTTTTTTTTTTTTGAAAAAAAATTACAATTTAGCATTGATGCTATAGTCACATATACCGAGTTGATTGAAGAAGTGCTACTTGGTAATATTATTAGAAGTTTTTGAAGAAGAGCATATCATGGCCGATGAAAATATGAATATCAAAGGTGATATACTGAGAATCACCACCATACCCTTACGCAGAGTATCAAATTTTATGAGTTGGTCCACCTCGGTTAGGAGGTTTCTCATAACCAAAGACCTACTTGGTCATCGACTACCTGAGGACCACATGTTGATGAAGATGATAATTTTTATATGAAATGGCTGAAGAATGATACTTTGGTAATTGGTTGGCTAATAAATAGCATGGAAGAACATGTCTCTAGTAATGTTATTCATCTTGACACTGCTATACAAATTTGGGAGACATGTAATAAACTATATTCATGCCTTGATACACTGCATAGACTCTATGATATTCTCCAGATAATGTTGAATACTAAACAAGGAGAAAATATTCATGAGTACCTGGCACTGTTTAGAGGCTTTCTTCAAGAGTGGAAGTTAGCTCAGCCCTCCACCACTGATATTTCTATCCAAGACAAACAAAATGAAGCATTAATTACTGCTATTTGTCATGCAAATAATAAAACTTATCTTGAGATTGCCAAGAGTCAACTATTGAGTGCTTCTGCTGTCCCAAAGTTTGATGATGTGTGCGCAACATTACTTTGTATTCCAGACACTTCTTCCTCCACTACTGATGTATCATACCACTACTGATGTATCATACCACTACTGATGTATCATACGCTATGTATTCTGACCATAGAGGATCATCCTCAGACCGTAGTCGAGACCGAGGAAGAGGTTATACAAGGGGCAGAGGAAGAGGTGGAAGGACTAGTACTGGCAAAACATATGATTAAATGTACTCATTGTAAATTTCTTGGCCACACTATAGACCAGTGTCGTTACAGGGCATGCACTTACTATGGTAAATATGACCACTATAAATAAATATGCTATAAAGCTATTGACAAGGGCTAATCAAACCCTTATGAGTGATGCACAAGAAGACCATCCCACAACATCAGGTGAACAGAAAAATATTACTGATAAAGAGTATGAGATATTTTAGAAAACGAAGACCTTGCTAGGTTCTTCTCCTAGTCCCTCTGCAACTACTGCTGCCACTACTGCTTCAGGTATGCTATCTACCTCATCTTCATCCTGGATAATTGATTCAAGAGCCTCCGAGCATCTTACAAGTAACAAAACTTTATTAAATTCTCTATCTCTGAGTCTTTCACACAAGTTTGTTACCATAGCTGGTGGTTCTCAAACCAAAGTCCAAGGAAAAGGTACCACTTCTATCACCCAATCACTTCCGCTTACTGACATTCTTTTTGTTCCTACTTTTCCTTTGAACTTACTATCTGTTAGTCAACTTACAAAATATTTTAATTGCTCGGTTACCTTCTCAACTACTTCATGTGTTTTTCAGGATCTTATAACGAAGCAGGTGATTGGTGGAGGCCATGAACAAGGGGGGCTTTACTACTTGGACGTGCCAAAGAACAATATTGTGTCTACTACTGAGAATGAGACACGATTATGGCACAATCGGTTGGGACATCCTTCTATACAATGTCTTCATCATATGTTTCCATCTCTTAAGATCAGGTCAAAATTTAGTTGTGAGGTGTGTCAGTTAAGTAAACATCAAAGGAGTACATACTCCCCTCGTCTAGAAGTCAAAAGTGACACTCCTTTTTCATTGATTCGTACTGATGTTTGGGGGCCTTTGAGTGTCTCTAATATTTCTCAAGCCAAATATTTTATTACCTTTATTGATGATTTCACTCGCACAACTTGGTTGTTTATTTTTAAGGAGCATTCTGAGATACCATCCATTTTTAAGTCATTTTATGCTATGGTTCTCACACAATTTGGTCAGAAGATAAAAATCCTCCGGTCTAATAATGCCAAAGAGTATATTTAAAAAGACCTTGACTCATTTTGTCAAGAAAATGGCATTATCCATCAGACATCGTGTGCCTACACTCCTCAACAAAATGGTGTAGTCGAACAGAAAAATTCTCATATTCTTGAGGTAGCTCGAGGCCTATTATATGCCATGAAAGTTTCATTCTTTTATTGGCCCCATGCTGTCCTTACAAAGTGTTTTCTTACAAATCGTTTACCGTCTACCATTCTTGGGAATAAATCTCCCTACTCTACACTATTACCACATGATGACCCGTTTGCATTACCATTTAAAGTCTTCGATTTTAAATGTTTTGTTCATAATACATTACCTAGACACAACAAACTTTATCCTAAATCTATAAAGTGTATTTTTTTGGGATACTCTCGCATACAAAAGGGTTATGTTCGTTATAGTCCTCCTTTGCAACGTTTATTTGTGTCCAGGGATGTAACATTTTTTTAAGACTCCTCATATTATTCTGATAGCGCTCCTCCTGGTATGTAATCAGTACCAAGTTCTCCTTGACCGGTTGTGCCTCGTGATATAGAGATTGTTCAGTCCCCAGAGCCAGTGGCCGATACCACACCTGCCGAGTTATGAAATCCACCAGAGGTAAGTCCTTCATCACCAGTCATTTTTTATCCTCAATTTGATACTCGTCCTATTGCTATACGAAAGGAACCTCGATCATGCACTCAACCTTCAACTTCTCATCCTATTTCCAATTTTGTGTCTCATCATCGCCTCTAACCTTTATGTTGTCAGTTTCTTTCTTTTATTTCCTATATATATGTTTCATAGTCATACCAGGAGGCTCTACAACATCCAGGGTGGAAGGTAGCAATGGATGAAGAAATGAAGGCACTCAAAGATAATCACACATGGTCACTGGTTCCTCTACCTATAGATAAAAAACCCATTGGTTGCAAGTGGGTTTATATAGTAAAACATAATCTGGATGGGACTATGGCACGACTGAAGGCTCATCTGGTTGCAAAAGGCTACACTTATTGCTATGGCATTGATTATGATGAAACATTCTCTCCAGTGGCAAAAATGACCTCGGTACGTATATTATTATCTTTGGTAGCCAATTCATCATGGCCAATATATCAACTGGATGTTAAAAATGTATTTCTCAATGGTGATATCAAAGAAGAGATTTATATGCAACAACCACCTGGATATGTGGTTGAGGGGAAGTTCGTCTGCACGGGCATGGTTTGAGAAATTTAGTCAAGCCATCATACAGGCAGGTTTTTATAGATGCTCTGCAGATCACTCAGTATTTATTGACAACATAGCGAGAGGTAAGGTGATTCTAGCTGTTTATGTTGATGATATTATTTTAACTGGGAGTGACGTTGAGGGCATTCAGAAAATAAAAGAAAGAATATGTGCTGAATTCAAGACGAAGGACCTTGGATTACTGAAATATTGTTTGGGTATTGAGGTCTTATAATCTAGACATGGGATTGTTCTATCTACTAGAAGAAAATATACCCTTGATCTACTAGAAGAAACAGGGATGATGAGATGCAAACCGGTAGACACTCCTATGGATGCAAATACAAAATTATGTGGAGGCACTGGAGAAGATGTAGATATTGGTAAATATCAAAGGTTAGTGGGACGACTTATTTACCTGTGTGTAACGAGGCCAAACATTTCATACGCGGTAAGTGTGGTAAGTCAGTACATGCACAAGCCACAACTTAGTCATTGGCAAGCACTTGAGAGGATACTACATTATCTGAAAGGTGCTCCTGGAAGGGGGCTCCTCTACAAAAATCATGGTCACTTCAACATCGAGGGATTCTTGGATGCAGACTGGGCCGGATCCCCAGATGATAGAAAATCTACTTCGGGATTTTGCACGATGGTTGGAGGAAATCTGGTTACATGAAAAAACAAGAAACAAAATGTAGTAGCACGGTCAAGTGCAGAAGCAGAATACAGAGCCATGGCACACACTGTAAGTGAAC
The DNA here is from genome assembly GCF_029961685.1 of Aristolochia californica. NCBI lineage: Eukaryota > Viridiplantae > Streptophyta > Magnoliopsida > Piperales > Aristolochiaceae > Aristolochia > Aristolochia californica. Next base: position 23,491,638 of record NW_027182279.1, on the reverse strand, counting down.
TCTTATGGATAAGATCTCTTCTCACTGAATTGGGATTCTATAAAGAAGCTCCAATGGATCTATACTGTGATAATCAAGCAGCAATACGTATTACATCAAATCTAGTCTTCCATGAGAGGACAAAGCATATTGAGGTAGATTGCCCTTTTATACGATAAAAATTCCAAGCTGGTCTCTTATCTCTGAAGCACATATCATCACAAAATCATGTTGCAGACATTCTCACCAAACCGGTCACTCACAAGATTATATCTACCATATGCAGCAAGCTGGGCGTTTATGATGTCTTCTCACCCTCAGCTTGAGGGGGAGTGTTACAATGTGGGACCTACTATGGTGCTCGAGCTAGTGGGACCCACCATGAGGACGTGGGACATTAAGAAGAGTCCTAGAGGATGTGGGACACTAAGAAGAGTCCTCACCCAAAGAAAGCATGAGTTAAGGGATCAAGAAGCACAAGCTGAATTGAGTTAGAAGACTTGAAGATCAAGTGCTCACGAGCTAGCACTCTTATCAAGGTGCACTGGGAGATCATGAGGGGCCCACAAGGATAAGGCTATGAGCTGGCTTATCCCTTATATTCATGTAAATAATGAAGGACTCCTAGTTCAACTCAAGTTAGTCTTCTAGTAGTTTAGTTTGAATAGACTTATATTAAAGAGTTAGAGTTGGAATGTAATTATAATTGAAAGACAAGTTGTATAAGGACTCTACCTCTTCCTCTACTATAAATAGAGGTGTTGTAATCTGAAATTAATCAAGTCACACATTCAATCCCGAGTTGGTTTCTCTCTCTCTCTCTCTCTTTGCTTGGCGCAACCTCTTCTTTCCCTTTTATTTTTTTCTTATCTCTACCCCAGAGCTTTCCTTCCCTTTTCTCGTTTTCTTTCTTCTTTCCCTTGTTCGGAATCATGGAAAAGGGATCCTAAATTCAAAAAACTCATTCAAATGTATTGCCACTAATGTATTTTCTATCATGTTTAAATTGAAAAGTTTTTTCATGAGATGTACCTTATTATTTGCGGAAAGTTTCTCATACATGTTGAACAGAATCTTCATCTTCCTTGCTGTGGTTTTCTCCGATGCCACATTATGAGTGACGTTCTTCGACAGTGTTAACCAGACTACCCTTACACCTGTCTACCAAGGAGACTCCACTCGTCATCTTTTATACCTAATTAGAAGTGGTGAGTGCTGCTTTTTTACTATATAGATAATCTTCTATCTACATCCTCCATAACGCAAAATCTATACCATCAAACTTGTTGATTCCTGGTGATGATCCTTCTTCGCCAGCCATTGCTCTCAATCATGAACCAAAACTTTGATACCACTTTTTAGGAATTAGATGCCCTAATTCCAAACAAAACAAGAGCAATAATAATAAACGTGGAAGAAAGAAAAAAGCAAGTTTGATATCAAAGACAACAAGATTCATATTGGTTCGCCTCAAGGTGAGACTACGTCCTACCTTTTGCCACTGTAGTAATCCATTATAAAGATTAAATAGTTTACAAAGAGAAATTGCACACACTTACAGGTGTTTTTCTCTAACCTCTCTCAGGTTGTAACTCAAGGTCCTTCTCCATGACAATAAAACCCTAATAGTGGTGCCCCTCAATTATAAAGAGAGAACTAGGGCAGCTGCAATACAAGCCAAACTGCCCTAATACCGACTCGGCGTAAGGCATTTATTAAGCTCCACAACTTAACACTTTTTCCATTTGGCACATCTCTTTTGGGATAAAAAGTTTCTCTTTAACTGAATGTCCAATTTGAATAGGCTTGCTTTTATGTAAGCAATAGTCTAATATATGAGCCAAATTATAACCCTTTTTTGGATCCATGTATTAATATTAAGACCAATTGTCAATCAAGGTAATAGGATCGCTTTGAGTCATTTGCCCTTCTAGCGGGAGGATACATTCATCTTGGGGGCCAGCCCTGTTGTGAAAATTACCCTATAAATTAAATAATTGTAGTATCCATGGTTGGTAGTTGTTTACAAAATAATTGTAACTGAGTACTAGAGATTTCAATAATCTAGTGTGGAGAGACCCTTGGTCCATGAAGGTAATATAATTGCTTCAGGTCATTTGTTTCACCATATGGTGATCTTGCGGGCTCACCCTGTCCACTTGCCACGACCGCCGATTGATAACCTTCATCATCGTCATGGAAGTACCAATTTTATAGATAGAACACCACCATGTCCTCTGACAATATGTCATTAATAAGAATCTACGACTATGGCAGGTTGCTACTAATCAAGCAAATTTCTCTTAAAGAGTATTTTCTTATATATTTTATATTTAGTGTAATGTGAAATTCAGGTTGATGCTACATTGTATCACAAAAATATCCAAGTTTTGAGTATTCTATATGTAAGAGGTAAGTAGCTGAGGAGGCCTCACGTGGCATTAGTTCATCTTGAACATGTTCCATATTATCTAAAAAGGGTTCTTATACCGATTTTGGAAGGAAATTAAATTGCCACAAAATCATATATATATTTTATTCAGTTTAGAAACAAAATAACACCCTTCAGTAGGATCACAAAAAATCCCTATTATGCCATTCTTCAAAATATATGTTGTTGACATGTTTTTGTTTCCTTAGAAAAAAATCATATTTCCATTTCAATAAGTTCTCTAAGACTTTGCAATTATTATTTAAGAATATTTCTTTTCTCTCTTGTGATTGTCACTTTATTAACACAAACCTAAACCAAATTTCTCTAGGATCTAATCTACATTTTTCACTTGTAAAAAGGGATTATGTTCAAATTGACCCTTGACAATTCATTGCCATGTCTACTACTCTTGTTACTTAAAACTATTATTGTGTTTATGAAATTAATATATAATTTAATTTATTTTAGGAGCAAAAGAAAGCCCTTCAATAGATATTTTCTCTTAATGCCATGAGAGTTGACAAGGAAGAATTTAGCAACTCTTTTCTTTTATAGAAATAAAATTTTGATTATTGAAGATTTATGAAAATCATATATATTTTATTCATTTTAAGAACAAAACAAATCCCTTCAGTAGATATTTTCTCTTAATGCCATGAGAGTTGTTTGAGGAAGAGGTTGGCTACTCTTTTTTTATATACAAACAAAACCTTTGATAAAATTGAAGTCATAGAATAAAATATATTTATCATTTCAAAAAGATAAGACAAGCAAAACATATTTTTGAAAGGGACTTGAGTAATTAACCTTATACTATTAAACTAAAAACTTTTATAAGGTATACCTTTTCATACACTAAAATATCATAACTTTCTGAAGAGAAAATACTATTCAAATGTAATTTCATCAAAGGTTGAATACTTAATTATTTTATTACCTTAATTTGGTTCTTTGTTTCAGGTCTCAATTTGAGTTATTGCATTCAACCAAATTAAGAAATTTAATGGTGCTTTCTTCACCCCAAGTACTTGACCTAATTCACAACTATGATCACAATAATTAGATTTGGTAATTGGTGATCCATTTATGGAAAAGAGAAAAACTTCATTGATTTGTTGTAATTTGAGTATAATGAGCCTCTATTTATAATAGATAAAACAAGTAGAATCCAAGTACAATTAAACTACCATTGTCCCAGTTACACCCAAAGTTACACATTAAAATATATGTCCTAAAAAAATTGAGCAATTGAACATATATAAAAGACTAACATAACTAAAACACCTTTGACTTAGACTTTTCTGTGAGATCTTTTCTTGTGAGACTCCTGTAAGACTCCATATTTTAATTTTGGCTTTGCGAGACCTCTAACTATGTGAGTCATGTAAGACTCTTCCATATATGCTCTTCAACACTTCCCATCAAGCTGAAGTTTAAAACTTCAGTTTGCAATGAAAAAGATTCGGTCTTCAATTTTGTTTTGTTGGAATGAAAATATTCATGGATGCAAAAACTTCATCTTTATGCAAAAACTTCATCTTTAGTGCTACCCCTTTCTTTAATATTTTCATCACATAAAAATTACCACAATATGTGGAACAAAATACCTCTTTCTTGTACTTCTTCTTTTACTTCTCCCTCCAATTAGTAATAAAAATGACATAGAGACCCATCTTGGACAAAACATAATATGGGTGAAGAAATCACTTCTAATTGTATGACAAAGCTCCTCACACTAGTGAAAAATGGTCAGTTTGAAACACACTTTGCTCAATTTTAAAGGTGGATAAATGGCCTAACTCTAGGGCTTAACAAAGAGACTAGTCACTTTTTTATGGTATCTCAAACACAAATCACCTATTGGGTGAATAATAAAAGACTTGGCTCAAATTGGATATTGGGCATAATTTTACACTTTTTATATAGTAGGTCTAGGCATTGCCCGAAAGTGATGAAAACATAAGAAGATAAACTAAATAAATACTAGAGGAAAATAACTTTCACTAGAAAGAGATGACTATGCACACTTATACTTCCAAACAAATCTAGAAAAAGATTTTTTTTGTTGAAAAACTATGGGAAACCATTACGATAGAACTTAATAAATTTGACCAAAAATAACTATTTTTGGATGACCAAATTTTTCTATGTTAACTATGCAAAAGATACACAACCAAGTAACTAAAAAAGCAAAAGGTGAAAACAAAATTCATGTAGGAAATTTTTGCATACCTTGAATGGGCACATAATGGAGTGATTAAGTCTTACCAAAACTCTTTGATTAGAAGAGAAATTTGGACAAAAATCTCATATTTGACGAGAAAAGGAAACTCAATTCATGTGAACACATGGAGAGAAAATATGAGAGAAAATAACAACTTTGCCAATGTTTAGAAACTTTGACTTGGACCGCTATATGTTAAATCTGTTTTGGCATTTTTGTTCAACTCTCTGCAAAAGTGAGGAAGAAAATAATTTTCACCTCAAATGAAGACAATGTTGGTGCTCAAGGCATTGAAAATGGAAGTAGCATATTCATCGGATTCCAATGTTTGTTCAAGTATTCGATTATGGTTGAGTATCCTTGACATCCTCTACTGTATTAATAATGTAGTCAATAAAGATAGCATAGCTAGTAAATTATGCCCCAATAGTTAGATGATATTGTTCCCAAGCTGCCATGGTCTGTAGTAGAATTTCGGAGTTGTTATCAATAGGAAAATGTGGGTTTTCCAACGCTATGAATGTTAAGTCTGAGAATTCAATAGTATTCTTTTTTTTGGAACTTTATTCCAGCATCTTGGTATCTTCTTACAGGTGGAACAAGCTCTATAACCAAGAGTTGTGTTGGTGGGTGATGAGTAAAATTTGGCAGTTCCAAAGGTGGACACGATGGACTGAAAGTGGATATCTTGGTGAACAAGCATTTCATTACTTATTGGAGATTAGGGGTGATTCTGCTTGGAAGAATGTGTAGTGAACTAAATGAAGCAGATGGAGGACTGAGCTTGACTCCATTAGAGGAGTTCACTCATTTCTAAACTCCAAAAAGTGGTTGAAGAAATGAAGAGAAAGCTCTACTAGGGATGGATACCAAGATTTCAGATGGACTACTATGTCATACACAGTATTATGGTTTGACATTGAAAGGGACTTCAGGGATGACGTAGATGGAGGTGGATGGGTTTTGATAAAATAAAGGTCAGAACCTAGATTTGTTATCCTTCAAAAGGTTCCTATCAAAACCTTCTATCTCGTCCAAAGAATCCTTGATTTCTTCTAGTTTGTCTACCCACTTGCAACAATTAGGAACATAATGATTATGACCCAAGGAAGAAAACCATCTTAGTTAGATGGCAATATGTGAATAAATATTTAATGCTGACAAATGTTTCAAAGATAACCGAGATGCAACAATTACTGCATCCATCGAGAGGCGAGAGTAAACATCAAGTATAACTAGAAATCAAACTTGGTAGTTGTTGGATTTAGGATTCCATGATAATGTCTTCATCCTCTTGGTTGAGGACATTATCCAGTTCGAAAGAGGAGAGAAAGAAGAAGAGGAAAAGAAAGGAGAGGAAGAAAGAATATAGGGGAAAGGAGAGAGAGGGAAGGCTAAGGAGAGGAGAAAGAGAGACAGGGATTGAGAGAAAAGTCTAAGGACGAATTTGAGAGAGAATAAGGGAGACTTAATGATCTACCCCATGCCTTAAGTATCTATTTATAGGTGAGGAAGGAAGTTTGCAATGACTACAATGCCCTTAGGGTTAAAAGCTCTCAAAAGGAAAATACATAAGTTGACATACATCATTTTTTTAATCACACCCTTGTGCCATCCGTATGGGAAGACCATTAAATTACACCTTTTGCCACCTCCTTGATGTGAGAAAGATATTTACCTTAATGCCACTTTGAGATGTCTTCCAACCCCCACACCCTCCTCAAACTGGTGGAGAGAAACATAGTAGATACCTAGGGGTGGCATCAAATTGAGCCGCTCGAGCTCTGCTCGATTCTGGCTCAGTTCGATTCAGTTTATCTGGATCTCGAACAGAGTTCGAGATCTAGATCAGACTCATTTAAGTTAATGAGTTGAGCTCAAGCGAACCATGTTTCAATTCAGAAGTTCGTGAGTCAGTTCGTTAACTTAAGGAGGGCCCAAGCAACTTGATCAGGTTTCATTCTTCCTCTTTGGGAATTTGGGATGTCAAGAAGTAGCAAGTTTGCAAATAAGCAAAAATGGCCATTCCCGATTTCCTCCTTTCTCCTCTCCGATTTCTTCCTCTTCAATTTCTTCTTCTCTGATTTCTTCCTCTCTGATTTCTTCCTCTCCGACTTCTTCCTCTTCGATTTCTTCTTCTCTGATTTCTTCCTCTCTGATTTCTTCCTCTCCGACTTCTTCCTCTCTGATTTCTTCCTCTCCGACTTCTTCCTCTTCAATTTATTCCTCTCTGATCGTCTTCCTCTTCTATTTCTTCCTCTCTGATCGTCTTCCTCTTCTATTTCTTCCTCCAGTCTTCTTCCTCACCACAATTACCTCAATGGAAGAGGAGGAAGTTGGCTGGAGAACAGTAAAAACGATCACAACTGGCAAAACCCATTTTCCCCCAAACACGACCCACCTAACAGCATTTAGAAATGCTATAGGTGTGAAAGAAAAGCGAGTAGGGAATTCAGCTAAAGAAGGGAATTCGGCTAAAGATCTGGTAGAATTACCCGAAATAGATAATTGACTAAGATTTTTTATTTCAGTTATGTTCTGTTAAATAAATGGCAAAAAAAAGTCTGTTAAAATGGACACCCCTAGCCTTAGTTCTTCATTTTCCTTCTTCATTCTTTCATTAAGTGTAAGGAATTCAACCAAAAACTTTTTTCTTCTCTTCTTCTCTATCCAGTAGGCCTCAATCGAACAAAAAGTCAGTTAACATGGACAATAAGAACCTAAGTTCCCCATTTCATTTTTCAGTTTTTCATTTAGTGTTAAGAATTTCAAACAAAAGCTTTCTTTGTATCTTCTTCTCAGTCCAGCAGGCATCAATCAAGCTTGGAGCTCCCTTGTTTCTTTTTTCTCCCTTCTTTCTCTCACTCAGGACAAAAACTTCATCAAATCTTTGTACTGGCCAAACCAGGTAAAGCTTGGTTGTTTCTTTTTTCTTTCCTTTTTTTCCATTCCTTCTTCTTGTTTCTTTCAAGCATTTAAAATTTGGTGTCTTTACATATTTGATACATTTTCTGGTTCTGTTACCTTTTTTTATTTGATCTTGTAATTTCTTTCTCGTTTTATTTTCTTCTCTCTTGTTTCTTATTCTTCCATTTGGTTTCTTGTATAGCTGAACGGATTTCTATGACTGCTAGAACAGTCTTCAATGATGTGGTTGTTTTTATAGTTTTCTTCTATACTTTCTTTGCTTGTCATACTTCTTTATACACATTTTGAGATTCCTAGTTTGTGCATAGATTTTCAGATCTTTTATTTATTTAGTTATGCTTATTTTTGGCTAAGAGGCTAACAAAAGTGTTTTTGATTCTTTCCCTCTTTCTCTAATTAGTTGCCTATTACCCAACCATTTCCTAATGTGTTTTAATGACTTTCATGGGAGCTGAATTTGCTCTTATTGGCTCAAATGTGCTTCTTTTTATTGGAGTGCCTACCATGTTTTTCTTCTTTCTGATATAGTTATGGTGCACCTTGTTTCTGCTGTGTTTTGGATTTTGGATTTTGGATTTTAAGGCCCAACTGAAACTTATGTTGCATGATTAAACTATTCTGGTTTACTTTCCCAGTTTATGGCTCTTGGGCTTCTCATTTTCTCTATGTTCCATTCATTACTATTTTTGCTTATGGTATTTCATTTTGATCTTCTCCTTCGGGTGTTTTTCTTATGATTTTTGTTTTTTACGAGTATAACAACCATTTTATTTTTAAATATGTTATATTTTTCAATGTGTAGAGCATCATGACCATGATCATACTCATGATCCTAGTGTTTCTTCACTCAGTATTGTTTGTGAGGGCAGCCTGGATTTAGAAAAGGTAAATATTCAATAATGTTAATTGGTTTTGCTTCTAAGTTCTACCTGATCCTCCTTTGAACACATGTCATTGAATTTCCACTACACAACATTTTTACTGTGGATGATGCACTATAATTCACTAGAGCATTGGTAATGTCACCTTATACAACCTCTGTATACATATTCTAGTATGTATTTGACACATGTGAACTTCCAATTTAGTTAAAATGTAAAAATGTTTCTCTAGCATTAGTTCTGGTCAATACTCTCTTCTCTGAACGATGACATTCAAATGAGGTTCCATTCTTTTATCATGAGGTCATTATTTTGATGCCCAAACCAGAGTTCATTTGTATAGAAGTATTAATGAAGCTACTACTGGGGAATACCTTTTTATTCTGAAATATTAACTTACTTTTCATCACTATGGTACAAGAAAACATGTGGTTAGGTACATTATTGTTGGAATGCCATGATGATATATACCATATGCAGTTATCCTGCTTTCGAATGAAGTTTCATTCCTAGTAGTAATGATAGCGTAGTCTGATGTATTGGTGTTCACTTCAAAAGGTTTTATGTGATCCGCTAATATCAATACTGGCTCCTCTATAATAGCTTCTTTTAAGTCTTTGCTTGTTTCTCCACATTTTCTAAGCAAAGACTGAAGCCAGAGAAGACGTAAACATAGAAAGATCAGCAAAATACATCTTCCCATTTTTCCAACCTAGGTCATATGTTGCTCTGTGCTCCATGTATAACACATGTTATGCCCAATTTTAGGTAAAGATCATGCCCTATTTTATGTAAAATGTATGCATAATTTTATATACGGTTTATTTGACATGTATTTTATGCATAGTTTTAAAAATAGGTGGGAGCTCGAACTTGGCCCAAGATCGAGTTTGAACTCAGTTAAAATTATAGGGATCAAGCTCAATTACAATTTTAGGCTCGAGCTCAAATTTGAAATATCTAAATCAAACCAAGCTCGAACATAGGCAGGTTCGGCCTCAGCTCGATTCAATACTACCCCTATAGATACCCAACTTGCCGCATATAGTGGCTAAGATCTTGAATGTGACTGGTCTCATAAGAATGTCTGCCACATGCCCTTGTGATGAAACATATCCGACAGATAAGATACAATGCTGAAATTTCTCCCGTATAAAGTGGCAGTCTACCTCAATGTATTTTGTCCTCTCATGGAAGACAAGATTTGAAGTGATATGAATGGCCACTTGGTTGTCACAATATAATTCTATTAGAAGATGGGCTCAAGTCCACACATCTAAAAGGTGGCATAGGGGTAAATAAGAATATTTCTCATAAAGATGGCAAGAAGTTGTAAATACTTGTCTTTTTTATGTCTTTTCTTTTATAATGTGTTACGGTTCCGGGTCATGGATCGAGTAACACGGCGTGGGAATTGTGAATCCAGCATTGGTGTTGAGTTGCTGGACTCGGTAAGGAGGGTTAAAGATCCCTTCTTTGGGTAATCTTCCACCAATGATCAGTCTCCCTTTTTATGAACTCATTCTAGTGATAAAGTTATAGCTAGAATGGAATTAGTTCAGGTGGAGAGATAAGGGAGGAATACCTGTTCTTGCTCACGTAAATTAGGGTTTCAACCCTGATTTGATGCAGCTTGTTCTAGGACTTGAAGGCCTAGCTTAGGGGGACAGCCTTGGCTCATGTTGATGGCTTCCCTTGCTCTGTTTCCATGATAATTTCCCAGCAAGAAGAGTGGTTCTTATCCTTCACGTGAAAGAACCAGAATTCTTCTTTCTTTGCTGCTCGTCAAGAGGGAATTGAAGCCTACTTGTTGTTGATGCTGATGATGAGGAAAGACCCTCTCTTTGGGCTCAAAAAAGGGGCAGGAAGCTCCTCTTCTTAGTATAGATTATTAGGGATGAATTTGGATGAAGATGGATGGCAATGGAGGGTGACAGATAGGTTGGATTTTTGGAGTCAACCCTAAACTCGAGATCAAGAGGTCTCAAACCGTTTAGACTAGGTTATTCTAAAATCTCAAAGCTTACCTATTCCATTCATACATTTCCCTTAAATAGGTCATGTCATGGATTTTAGGATTAGGGTTACAATAATTCCCCATAATGCCCTTACATATAAAGCAATTGGAAATAACTCCTGCTTAAAACAATATAAGAAATAAATCCTACTCAAAGAAATATAAGAAATAAATCCTATTGAGTGAGTTGTTGTTGTCTCCTTCGTTGTGTGACTTGGTGTGCTATTGAGTCCACAACATAATGTTTTAGCCCTAAAGGGCATTGTAAAATCTATAAATAGAGGCTTTGGTTAAGAGGTAGAGCTTTCAAGCTCTCTCCTCCTTTTCCAAAAAGTTCGTCCAAGCTCTCTCCCTTGGTAGGCACTCTCCCTGTTCTCCTACGTCCAAGCTCTCTCCCTTGGTGGTTAATCTCTTTTCTCTCTCTTCTCCTTCTTCTTCTTAGTTTTGTTGAAGTTCTTATCATGGGATCCTAAATTCTATATGGTATCAGAACAGAGAGTTTAGGATCATCTTTGATAAAGTATATATGTACAACAAAATACTTTAAGAGGAAGAGAAAATGGATCTTCACCATGAAATAAAATAGAGTAAGGAGTTTTATTATGAAGAACCGATGAAGGTAACCTATTAATAAGAAAGGATTTCATAATTGTAGAATGAGGCCAATAAAAATAGGGTACCTTCATGGAGTAGAGGAGGCTTTGAGCAACTTCAAGAAGGTGACGATTCTTCCTTTCAGCAACACCATTTTTTGAGGGGTACAGGCACATGATGTTTGATGGATATGCCCATTACCCTCACAAAATGATTTGAAATCATTAGACAAATATTCCTTAGCATTATCAGACCTAAGGATTTAAAGTTTCTTCCCAAATTGTGTCAACACCATAGCATGAAAATTTTCAAAGAGGAAGAATTTTTGAATGTTATTTAAATAAATATAACCAACTCACTCAGGTAAAATCATCAACAAAAATTACAAAATATTTAACTTGGGAAATATTTGAGACACATAAAGGTCCCCATACGTCAGAATATATTAACTCAAAAGGAGCAACACTTGTAGTTGTAAGACGAGGAGAATATGTAATCCTAATGTGTTTACTTGATTGACAAACCTCACAATTGAAAGTAGAAAGTAATTTTAAAGATTGAAGCAAAGAACGAAGTGAAGACCAAGCCGGTTGTGCCAAAGTTAGGCCTCGGATGTAGTAGATGATAGAGCAGCTAATGGTGGAAGAGTGAATTAGTACAAGCCCTCCTTTTCATGGCCACCACAAATCACCCGTTTCTTAGTGACATCCTGAAATATAAAAGAAGACAGTGAGAAGGAGACAGAGCAATTCAACTATTTTGTTAATTAACTAACAGAAAGTAAATTTAAATGAAATTGAGGGACAAACAAAACATCTTAAAGAGGAATAGATGAGGTAAGACAGGAGGAACCTTTGCCAAGGACCTTGGTTTGGGTACCATTAGCAATAATAACGAATTTCTAAGGAAGACAAGGAGATAATGATTGAAACAAGTGTTTGTTATCTGACAGATGTTAAGAGGCCCTAGAGTCGATGATCCAAGAGGAAGAGGATGATGAGGAAGAAAGCATACCTAAGGCAATAGTGGTAGCGGTCATAGATAATGAAGGAATCCATTAAGGACTTCATCTTCTGAAATGCAACATAGTCTTAAGTAGTGAGAGTCACATTTTCAGACTGGGAGTTAGCCTTTTCTTCACATTTCACAACATTAACAGAGACTAGGTCAGCCATGGCCCAATTGGGCTTGCCATGAATTTTTCAGCATGTTTCCGCAAGGTGGTTTTGACCACCACAGTAAGTGCAAAGTCAAGGCTTAGTACGGGAATTATGTTGTCCAGTTCGACCACCTCTATTTTCTACCCCCTCTCATATTTCTGCCCCATCCTCAGTATGAGGATGATGTACCCCGATTGTCGGAGAACATAGCTGATGGAGCATCAATAGGAGAAGGAGATGGATCAGGTATCCGTAGTAATGTAGCACTGATGTCATCGAAGGATGGAAGAGTTGAGGAATTTAGAAGTTGGGTCTTCACAACCTCAAGGTAAAGCTTAATATTTGAAGATCCAATAGTTGCTGCCAAGGCCTCTCGTTGTCTTTCTTAAACAACAATATTAGGGGAGTATGGTTGAACTATTTTTCATTCTTGGAGAAGGCCCCAAAACTAGGCCAAAAATTCATGAATGTTATCCCCGTGTTTACTATGCAGCAAACTTTGTTAGACATCATATACTCTTTGTAATGAGGCAGTACTCAAGTAAAGCATAGCACAAGTGTCCCAAATGTCCTTGGCTGTTTCCAAGTGGACCACATTGTTAGCTACATGCTCTTCCATGCTATTAATGAGCCAACTGATAACCATGTTATCATTTTTAACCCACTTGTGGTAGGCTTCATCTTCTTTATCAATCGGAGGAGGGATTTTGATAACATGACTTAGAAGGTATCAAGTAATGATAACCCTCCGTACAAGTTGTGATCAACTAAGGTAATTGGAGAGACCTCTTAGTGGAATCATAGTAATGCGGACTATGTCACTCTTATTACTGGTGTGTCCACTCTCCATCATGAGGCAAGGCAAATGTGGAGGTCAAAGGTAGGGGCCTTCTTCAAATAATAATTACTCAATGTAATTTGAAGAACCCGTGGACCAAATTAGTCACCAACAATAGAGGGAAAAGGAAAACAGAATTTCTTCACGAGAGTAAGCACCAAATTATCAACAATTTGAGCTTTTGGCAAGTGAGAATAAGATCCTGTTAGGATCCTCGCGAACCATGGATCTTGTCACCCTCCTCTCTTCTCTTCCTTCCATTGCTTTGCTTGACATAGGGATAGATTGATGGAGTGATGTAAGAAGAAAATCGGAAAGGGGATTTTGGGGAAAAAGGGGGAGAGCTTGAAGGAGCTCTTGATCTGTTACTCTAATTTACTCTAGGGTAATTTGCTAATTCAATCGCTACATTTCATTAACCAAGCCGCCCCCTTAAATAGGGGTGAGGACGCCAAATACACTTCAGACCCTTGGGTCACTGGTTCAAGCCAAATAAATTGTAAACCAAACCAAACCAAAATCAAACCAAAATCAATTACATGAAAATTGAAAACCACATTAATTAATTCCTACACCTGCTGGTAACATGTGATACTATTGAGTACATAACATCACCCCCCTCCTGGAGAAAGAGCTCTTCCTCAAGCTCGAAGGAAGGGTAGAGAAGCCGAAATGCTGATAATGGCTTCGATGTAGTGTCACTGTGTTATGGACTCAATAGCACACCGAGTCACTCAGAGGAGGAGACAATGACTCACCAAGTCACCTAATTTTACTTTTATTACTTATGTTGCTTTTAATTTCGAATTTGATTGATTATGTAATAAGACTTGAAGGTAGGGGTATAGTTGGGATTTATAAACCTAACCCTAACCTATCTTGGCGTGAATGACCCTATTTAAAGGGTAAGGAATGAGAAATAAGGTAAGTTCGGATTTAGAGTAAAATAGAGTAATTAGGTTCTTGCTGGGTTCCCTATCCTAGGGTTCTTGGCTTGAACTATCCTTGGTGGGTTGCTGCATCCATTGGGGAGTCTTTGAGGAGATATTGGAAGGAAAAGGAGGAGCAATCACCCTTCTCTTCCTTGCTACAATAGTCATCTATCTCTTCCACGAACCAGCAGTGAGGGAAGAAGGATTTGCGTGAGCCTTAGCATCAAGAAAGGGATTTTCGAGTTGCTGAATTGAAGGAGGTCTTCAAGAGGTATTTTTATCTATCTTTTTCGAGTTTAGAAGAGCTAGAGATTGCCCTCTTTACATTCAGCATTGGTAGTTGCATGAATTCAGAAACCCTACTCATTGTGAGGTATAAAGTGGGGTTTCATAATTGGATCCGTAAAACAGTCTCTTGATTGAATTGGTGCATCTATAATTGAGAAAAGGAAACTCCTTTTCAATTATAACGTGTGAGGGAAGAAAAAGAGAGTTTCTTTTTACAAAAACGTGTTAAGAAACCCTCTAACAGTGCTGGATCCTTATTTGAATCGCCGAGTTACTAGATCCATGGCTAGGGACCATAACACACTGGGGTCTGCATCTGCCCACTGTACGAGAATTTCCCAATTGCCTTGAATGTGGGGTGCCTGCAATACCTGATGGAGTAAAAAGGACACGGCCCTCATGGAGTGGTGGCAGAGGGGTGTGCAGCAAGGGAGAGTCGCCCTGGAATGGCTTCAGTTAGGATACGTGAAATACATTATGTATCTTTTCCTCGGGTGGTAGCTGCAAGCGGTAGGCCATGGTGCCAATACGGTCCAACACCTGAAATGGACCATAATATTTCAGAGAAAGCTTGTGGCGCTTGGAGGCAGTCGGTGATAGCTAGAGGTAGTGTTGGAGCTTTAATCACACATAATCTCTTGGGGAATAATATACCTCTCAGTGCTTCGTATCATAGTAGAACTTCATAGAGTGTTGGGCCTCCTGGAGATGAGTACACACCTCAGTGAGCATAGCGTCTCTTTCAGCTAACGCTTGGTCCAAAGTGGCGACTTTGGATGCCCCTATTCATAGGATAACAAATGAGGTGAATCTCTGCCATAAACTACCCTGAAAGGAGTAGTTCCCAGTGCGCTGTGGTAAGAGGTTTAATAGCAAAATTCTGCCCAGGAAAGCCACTTAACCCACCGTTTAGGTGAGTCCCCCACAAAACATTGAAGATACATTTCGATCATGCGATTGATGACCTCGATTTGTCCATCAGTCTGTGGATGATAGGTAGAAGAGAATGCCATTTGGGTGCCATGTAACTTGAATAATTCTTTCCAAAAGGTACTGGTAAAAATGGCATCCCTGTCACTGATAATGGATGCTGAAATCCCGTGTAATTGGACAATGTGGTCCATAAATAACTGACCTACATGAGCAGCAGTATATGGATGCGCCAAAGAAATGAAGTGACCATATTTTTAAAAATGGTCAACCACAACTAATATCATGGATTTACCTGATGAAGTTGGAAGGCCATCAATGAAATCCATGGAAATGTCGGACCATATTTGAGACGGTAGCTGCAGAGGTTGTAGTAGGCTAGCAGGACTTAAAGATTCGGCCTTGTTTCATTGACAAATCTGATAAGCAGCTACATAATAAGCAATCGTGCTCTTCATACCCCTCCAATAAAATTCCCGACTTATTCAAAAATATGTTTTTTGTCGACCCTCATGTGTGCTATTAGGGAAAGATGATAGAATGGTGTGAAGAAGTGGGGACGTGTTATGCATAAAAATCCTGTTTTTGTATAGGATAAGACGATCCTGAATCGTCCAATGACTAGCTTCTGCCCCTTGCTGAATATCTTGATATAATGAAATAAGTTTTTGATATTGATGTGTCTCCTCACAAATAGAATCCAAAAAAAGTGAACGTGGGTGGCTGAGAGCATAAACGAGTGGTTCTAGAATGTCCCGATGAAACAAAGCATCAGCCCCCAAATTCAAACTACCTGGCGTATATTGAACTGTAAAATCAAAGCCCATGAGTTTACTCAACCAGTGCTGCTGCGGTAATGTGGTGAGGCATTGCTTAAGAAGATACTTGAGGCTACAATGATCTGTATATATCAGAAATGGTCATCCCAAGAGATAAGGCCACCAATGTTGGATGGATTTGGCTAACCCAATAAGTTCCCTCTCATATGCGGCTAACTTGTGGCTGAAATAAGCGATGGGGTGTCCCAGTTGCTGTAACACTACACCAATACCTCCTCCGGACGCATTCCACCACAAAGGATTCATCAAAATCTGGTAGCTGTAGCACAGGCACTGAGGCTAAGGCCTCCTTTAACTGCTGAAAGGCATGTGCCGCTGAGGGAGACCAGGTGAATGCATGTTTCTTGAGAAGGTTGTTGAGAGGTGTTGCTATCTGGCCATAAGTACGGATACATTTTCTGAAATATCCCGCTAGGCCCAAAAATCCCCTTATTGAGGTAAGGAAGGTGGGAGGAGGCCAATCTGTGATGGCTTGTATCTTACTCTGGTCAACCTTCACGCCCACTGCTGATATAATGTTACGGTCCCAAGTCATGGATTGAGTAACACGGTGTGGGAGTTGAGAATCCAGCACTGGTACTGAGTTGCTGGACTCGATAAGGAGGGTTTAAGATCCCTTCTTTGGGTACTCTTCCACCAGTGATCAGTCTCCCTTTTTATGATCTCATTCTAGTGCTAAAGTTATAGCTAGAATGTAAGTAATTCAGGTGGAGAGAGAATGGATGAATACCTGTTCTTGCTCATGTTAATCAAGGTTTCAACCCTGATTTGATGCAGCTCGTTCTAGGACTTGAAGGCCTAGCTTGGGGGGGGGGGGGGGGGGGGGGAGGAAGCCTTGGCTCACGTTGATGGCTGTCCTTGCTCTGATTCCTTGATGAATTCCCAGCAAAAATAGTTGTTCTAACCCTTCACGTGAAAGAACCAGAATTCTTCCTCTTTTGCTGCTCGTCAAGAGGGAAATTGATCGCAACTTGTTGTTGACGCTGGTGATGAAAGAAGATCCTCTCTTTGGGCTCAAAAAAGGGGCAGGAAGCTCCTTTTCTTAGTATGGATGATGAGGGATGAATTTGGGTGAAGATGGATGGCAATGGAGGGTGAAGGATAGGTTGGATTTTTGGAGTAAACCCTAAAGTCGAGATCAAGAGGTGATATCAACCTGTTTAGACTAGGTTATTCTAAAATCTCAAAGCTTACCTATTTCATTCATACCTTTCCCTTAAATAGGTCACATCAAGGAGTTTTAGGGTTAGGGTTACAATAATTCCCCATAATGCCCTTGCATATAAAGTAATTAGAAATAACTCCTACTTAAAACCATATAAGAAATAAATCCTACTCAAAGAAATATAAGAAATAAATCCTATTGAGTGAGTTGTTATTGTCTCCTTCGTTGTGTAACTTAGTGAATAGCTCGGATCTTCTCGGGATCCACCGTAACCCCCTCATGTGAGATAATGTGTCCCAGATACCCCACTTGTGAAGCCGCAAAAGAACACTTGGAATGTTTCAAATAGAGCTGATGTGCTCTTAACAAGTTGAAACCAATCCTCAAGTGTGCCAAGTGCTCCTCAACCGACTTGCTATATATCAAAATATCATCGAAAAATAGAAGAATAAATTTTTGGAAGATAGGGGCTAAATACCTCGTTCATCAAAGCTTGAAAAGTGGAGGGTGCATTGGATAACCCAAACGGCATGACGATGACTCAAAGTGGCGATGGTGCATGCGGAATGCCATCTTCTCGATATCAGAGGGGTGCATCCGGACCTGATGGTATCCCGAACGGAGGTCGAGTTTAGCGAATAACCATGACCCATGTAACTCATCCAAGAGCTCATCCACTACCGGAATCGGGAACTTGTCTTTTACTGTCTGCACGTTCAACTCCCAATAATCCACGCAGAACCTCCATGTCCCATCATGTTTCTTCACAAGTAAGATGGGTGAAGAGAACGGGGAGCATCTAGGATGAATAAACCTTGTTTCAACATCTCATGCCACTGAAGCTCTATCTAGTCCTTCTGAAGGTGTGGGTAACGGTATGGTCGCACGACCACTACCTCAGAACCTGGTTTCAGACAGATCATGTGGTCACAGTGCCTCATGGGAGGTAACCCCGAAAGCTCCTGGAAGAGGTCAGAGAACTCCTCAACCAGACCATCACTAGTACTGTCAGGCTGATCCTGTGTCTACAAAGTGTGCATGCGGTGGAACCTATCCACCTGACAGCCCGCCTTACTAATCCCATAGCTAGGGACCTTCTCGCCATTGGCCACTGAGACGGTGGCTGTTGGATGAGTGTGTATCTGAAGCTGGAGATGTTGTGCGGCTGTCAAAATCAGAAAAATGTGTGTACTCCCCGAGTCGACTAGTCCCACCAGTTCTCAGCCAATGACATGAGCTCAGACTTGCATTGTTTAGGTGATTTCTGCCCAGTAGTAGCATGCAAAGATATCTCTGGTGGTTCTGCCTCGATAATATCCTCTGGCTCCTCTGGATCTTCTAAATCCTCCACCTCGAGCCAAAACAATTATTTACATTGGTGTCCGACCTGATACTACTCATCGCAGTTATAACATAGATTTCTGGACCACCTTTCTGCCATCTCCGCACTTGTCAATTTTTTTATAAAGCTCGGTAGGGAGTTACCAGGGCGGGGATCGGCTACCCGAGTTGTAGTCAGAGTGTGTCTGGATGGTGCTGCTGTAGATGCTCCCTGAGATGAATTATAGCGGCGCCCTTGTCACGTGGAGGAAGTGTTCCTCTCACTCAACCAACCCGGCTTACGTTGTTGCAGCTGTTGTCATTGTTCCATTGCTCGGGCCATATTCATGGCATGAGCTAAATCCGTGGGCATAAGGAGTTCTACCTCTAGCCGTAAATACTCATTGAGACCTGCTGTGAATAAGGAGACCTACTGGTCAACCAATACCCTCTAACCAGCACGAGCCAACTTTTCCTGGAATAGTTTTTGATATTGTTCCACCGAACCCATTTGTCTCAATAGGACTAACTCTCCCAGGGGGTTTCTGTTGGCGGGAGGTCCAAATCTAACTGTGCATAGATTTTTAAATTCTCCCCAAGTCATTCCCAGTCTCTCTTTCTCTACTTGAGTTACCCATAACATGGCTTCATCTGTCATATGGAAAGAGGCTAGTTGCACCTTATCCCATTCAGTAGTCCCTTGGTTCAAAAAAAAAAAATCACATCTATGCAACCAAATTAAGGGATCTATAGAACCATTGAAAGAGGGAAATTCTAACTTGGTACACCTTGGGACTGTGCCTCCATGCTGAGGTCCTTGGACAGCAGTGCGCCCAGGCCACTGCTCCCCTCTTCTGTGATATGGTTGAGCAACCTCTCTCACCTCTGGACTCTGATGTCTCTTTATCCTCAACTCTTGTAGCATGCTAATGACTCGGCTCATCTGTTCTTCCAAACCACAAACCTTTCCCAACCCGGTTGTGCTGTTTCAAGGCTATCTTCTATCTTTTGTATCCTGATTTGGATTTATTCATTGCTGATATTATCCCCCATGTTACCCTGCTCTGATACCAAGTTGTTACGGTCCCAGGTCATGGATCGAGTAACACGACGTGGGAGTTGAGAATCCAGCACTGGTACTGAGTTGCTGGACTCGGTAAGGAGCGTTTAAGATCCCTTCTTTGGGTACTCTTCCACCAGTGATCAGTCTCCCTTTTTATGATCTCATTCTAGTGCTAAAGTTATAGCTAGAATGGAAGTGATTCAGGTGGAGAGAGAATGGAGGAATACTTGTTCTTGCTCACGTTAATCAGGGTTTCAACGCTGATTTGATGCAGCTCGTTCTAGGACTTGAAGGCCTAGCTTGGGGGGGCAGCCTTGGCTCACGTTGATGGTTGTCCTTGCTCTATTTCCTTGATGAATTCCCAGCAAGAAGAGTTGTTCTAACCCTTCATGTGAAAGAAACAGAATTCTTCCTCTTTTGCAGCTCGTCAAGACGAAAATTGATCCCAACTTGTTGTTGTCGCTAGTGGTGAGAGAAGATCCTCTCTTTGGGCTCGGAAAAGGGGCAGGAAGCTCCTTTTCTTAGTATGGATGATGAGGGATGAATTTGGGTGAAGATGGATGGCAATGGAGGGTGAAGGATAGGTTGGATTTTTGGAGTAAACCCTAAACTCGAGATCAAGAGGTGATCTCAACCTGTTTAGACTAGGTTATTCTAAAATCTCGAAGCTTACCTATTTCATTCATACCTTTCCCTTAAATAGGTCATATCAAGGAGTTTTAGGGTTCGGGTTACAATAATTCCCCATAATGCCCTTACATATAAATTAATTAGAAATAACTCCTAATTAAAACCATATAAGAAATAAATCCTAGTCAAAAAAATATAAGAAATAAATCTTATTGAGTGAGTTGATGTTGTGTCCTACGTTGTGTGACTCGGTGTGCTATTGAGTCCACAACATATAATGTGGCCCAAATATGCCACTTCTGAAGTGCCCATAGAACATTTGGATTCATTCAAAACCAAATGATGGGAGTGTAGAATGGTAAATACCTGATGGAAGTATTGGAGATGTTCGTCCCAATTTGTGCTATAGACCAAGATGTCATAAAAAAATAATAACACATATTTCCACAGAAGTGAGGAAAATACCTCATTCATGAGGGCCTGGAAGGTGGAGGGTACATTGGAGAGACCCAAGGGCATGACGAGGAACTCGAAATGACCGTGGTGTGTGCGGAACACAGTCTTCTCCACACCTGCAGGGTGAACTCTAATTTGATGATCGCCTGATTTCAAATCTAACTTGGTAAAAACCATAGCACCATGTAACTCATCCAGCAATTCGTCCACCACTGGGATGGGGAACTTGTCTTTAATTGTATGCAAATTGAGTTGCTTGTAGTTGACACAAAACCTCCATGATTTATCCTTTTTGTGGACCAGTAAAATAGGGGATGAGAAGGGAGACCTATTGGGCTGGATAACTCCCTGAGCGAGCATATTCAGGCACTGTCTTTCGATTTCATCTTTCTATATATGTGGGTAACGATAAGGATGCACCACCAATGGATCGGTTCCCAACTTCAAACGTATGCGGTGATCACATTGACGCACTAGTGGTAGACCAGTAGGGTCATTAAATAAATCCGCAAAGGCTGTAAGTAATGGAGATAACTTACAATCACCAGTGCTCTGAATCTGGAAAGTGTGAAGTACACTGGGCACCTGTGCCTTGATACCCTGCAATGTAATCTGGCCTTGTTGTACTGTAAATGTCCTAGTCCGAGCCTGAAAATCCTAGAATATAGGGCCTAATAGCTGAAGCCATTTTACCCCGAGCACCAAATCAAATCCTGCTAAAGGAATGACCAGTAAGTCAGCCTTAAATGAATGTCCCCCAATAGTAAAAGGGGTGGCTGCACATAACCCAACACTAGCAATTTTAGCCCCATTGGCCACTGAAATCGAGAGACCCTTTTGCTGTTGGATTTCTAATCCCAATTGTTTCGTTGCGGGCTCACTGATAAAATTATGTGTGCTACCAGAATCAACTAAATCAAGTAACTGGAGATGGTGTAACTTGGCCTTTACCTACATGGTATTAGAACTATGCAGGCCATGCATGGCATGGAAGGAGAGCACTGATTCTTGTTGTTCCTCTTCGACAATATCAGCTTCAGGAAGCACTTCTGAACCCTCTTCCCAAAGTTCTATACTAAATAATCTTTTGCAGGTATGTCCTGGGAGAAATTGTTCATCACAATTAAAATAGAGGCCCTTGGCCTTTCTTGCCTCCATTTCCTATTTAGTCAAGAATTTACGTGGAAGATTTTTTTTTTTTTTTTTTTTTTGTGGGGGGGGGGGGGGGGGGGGGGGTGCGCACATTTGTAGGCTGCTCTGCACGGTTAGGGGCTGAAGAGCCAAAACGTGGCCCAGGTGTAGTACCCGATAGTCTGTTGGTCCAAAAGGGTTTTCGGCCTAATGATTCCCTTAGAACTCTTTGTTTCTGTTCCACAACCCTGGCATAATTCATGGCTGAGTCCAAGTTTGTAGGACCAAGTAATTCCACTTTCAAGAGAACCAACTCGGTCAAGCCCGCATTAAAGATCTGAACATGCAGGTGAGGAGGAACAAATTCAATCGCGTGGGCCAACCTTTCCTGAAATGTTTTCTGGTACAATTCTAAAGTGACAGTCTATTTATAGTTGATCAATTCCCCCAGTGGGTTGCTACTAGCTGAAGGTCCAAACCTCATCTGGCAAGCAGGTTTAAAATTTAGTCAATCCTGAGTCGAATGGACATTTCAGTAATGATGGAACCACATGAGCGCTTCATTGAGCAGCTGGTAGGCGGCCAACGTGACCTTGTCCACATCCAATGTTTGTTGATGATAGAAAAATTGCTCACATTTCATGAACCAAAGTAAAGGATCCTTTGGGCCATCATATGTCGGAAAATTGAGTTTAAAGTACCTGGGAACCGTAGTTGGTCCCTGTGCATGAGCAGCCATAGGAACAGTTTTTGGGCACAGTGGTGGTGGTGGTGGTGCCGTGAAGTGTGGGTGGTTTGCAGCCGGTGGTAGAGAGTTTGTAGCTGGTGGTGGCGCTGCCGATTGAAGTGCTGCAAGCAGGCGGATGTCTGTTTTGAGAGAAGATTCCAGTGTGTGCAATGTATTTTGGATGTTTGTAATTTCAGCACCTTGATGCGTGGACGTTTGTTGAAGATCTGAAAGCACTTGACATATGTCCTCTGGAGAAGAGGAGTCACCGGGGGTGGACCTGTCTGATACCATGTTGTTAGGATCCTCACGAGCCATGGATCTTGTCACCCTCCTCTCTTCTCTTCCTTCCATTGCTTTGCTTGACGTAGGGATAGATTGATGGAGTGATGTAAGAAGAAAATTGGAAAGGGGATTTTGGGGAAAAGGGGGAGAGCTTGAAGGAGCTCTCGACCTGTTACTCTAATTTACTCTGGGCTAATTTTCTAATTCAATCGCTACCTTTCATTAACCTAGCCATCCCCTTAAATAGGGTTGAGGACGCCAAATACACTTCAGACCCTTAGGTCACTGGTTCAAGCCAAATAAATTGTTAACCAAACCAAACCAAAATCAATTACATGAAAATTGAAAACCACATTAATTAATTCCTATGCCTGCTGGTAACACGTGATGCTATTGAGTCCATAACAGATCCAGCCATCACTCAATTCCCTTATATTTTTAAAGCAAAAAAAAAAAGGAGAAGGTAGATGTAACCGCTTAGGCCTTAATCCAAACTCCAACACAAACCGAGAGCAAAAAAATATTTAGAAAAGACTTAGAGGCAAATCAAGATACTCGGAAGGAAATTTATCTTCAGATCATGGGAATATTTCAACGTAAAATAATGCAATTGATGAAATTCAAGAGCAACAAAAATAATAGGGATAAGTGAGTGTTGTAATTTAATCCAACATATAATGGGCATCCAACAACATAACACAATCCCATGAGCAACATCAAGTGGGAGAATTTACAGCAACATGTGCTGGAATTCCACCTCAAATAAAATTGATCCAAGTTACATAAAGGTAACTGAATCTCAAACATCAATCTTGATAAGAGACAAGTAGCAACTGATCATGATCAACCTTGTAATTGATCTACAAGAAGATCAAGATTATAACATCATTTTAGTCATAAAAATAAATCTTCACAACATATGAAAATTATCTTGTAACTATGTGATTCAAAGTTCAAGAAGAAGAAAAAAAAATGTAAAGGAGTATGTAATAAGAAGAAAAAAAATTAAAGAAGAAGAGAATTAACTTATCTCTTCATGGCTGAACTCCTTCTTTTACCAACTTCTTGGACAGATTGCATAACTACTACATCAAGTGGGATCCTAAACTTCTTGTTTTGATACCATGTAGAATTTAGGATCCCATGAGAAGAACTTGAGATCAACAAGGAAGAAGAAGAAGAAGTAGAGAGTGTTATGGACTCTATAGCATCACGAGTTACCAACAGGCGTAGGAATTAATGAATGTGTTTTTCAATTTCCATGTAATTGTTTCTTGGTTTGGTTTTGTCTTTGGTTTGGGTTGGTTTAGCATTTATTGGTTTGAACCATTGACCCAAGAGGTCTTTAGTGTTTTGGACATCCTCAACCCTATTTAAGGGACGACTAGGGTAATGAGAATTATGAATTGAGTCTACTTTAGCTAGAGTAAATTAGATAAACATGTCAAGAGCTCCTTCAAGCTCTCTTCCGTTTTTCCCCCAATTCTCCTTTCCGAAATTCAATACCCATCAATCCCTCATTCAATCTCAACGTCAAGCAAGGTGATGGAAGGAAGAGAAGAGAGGAGGGTGACAAGATCCATGGCTCGTGAGGATCCTAACAACGTGGTATCAGACAGGTCCACCCTCGGTGATTCCTCTTCTCCAGAGGACATACGTCAAGTACTTTCAGAACTTCAACAACGATCCACTCTTCAAGGTACTGAAATTTCTCACATCAATAATACCTTACAAACACTGGAATCATCTCTACAAACCGTCCTCAGACAACTTGCTGCACTTCAACCACCAACGCCACCACCAGCAACCAATTTTCAACCACAACCAGTACCCCACCAACAATTCACGCCACCACCAAATCCACCCCTGCGCAAACCAATGGGTTCCATGGCAACTCACGCACAAGGACCATCAACGGTTCCAAGGTACTTTAAACTTAACTTTCCTACATATGATGGCTCTAAAGATCCTTTACAGTGGTTCACGAAATGTGAACAATTCTTCTATCATCAACAAACGGTGGAAATGGACAAGGTTACTTTGGCCGCCTACCACCTGCTCGATGAAGCGCTCATGTGGTTCCATCACTACCGAAATGTCCATTCCATTCAGGATTGGCTGCACTTTAAACATGCTTGCAAGTTGAGGTTCGGACCTCCAGCTAGCAGCAACCCAGTGGGGGAATTGATCAACTATAAATAGACAAGCACCTTAGAAGTTTACCAAAAAACATTCCAAGAAAGGTTGGCCTGAGCTAGTGAATTTGTTCCTCCTCACCTACATGTTCAGATTTTTAATGCTGGATTGACAGAGGTAGTTAGATTGGAAGTGGAATTACTTGGTCCGACAGATTTGGACTCAGCAATGAATTATGCCAGAGATGTGGAACACAAACAGAGAGTTCTAAAAGAGCCTTCACAACATAAACCATTTTGGAACAACAGAATACAGGGTACTACATCTGGTCTACGTTTTGGGTCCTCTGCCCCTAACCGAGAAGATCAGGCTACCAGTGTGCCTCCACACTCTATGCCACGTAAATTTTTGACTAAACAGGAAATGGACGCTCGAAAGGCAAAGGGCCTATGTTTTAATTGTGACGAACAATTCCTGCCAGGACATACCTGTAAATGTTTATTCAGTATTGAACTGTTGGAAGAAGATTCCGATGAGCTTCTTGAAAATGAAATTGTTGAAGAGGTACAACAAGAACCAGAGCTCTCCCTCCATGCCATGCATGGCCTGCGTAGTTCTAATACCATGCAGGTAAAGGCCAGGTTACATCATCTCATGCTACTTGCTTTAGTTGATTCAGGCAGCACACATAATTTTATCAGTGAACCAGCTGCGCAACAATTGGGATTGGCAATTCAACAACAAAGGGGACTCTCAGTTTCAGTGGCCAATGGGGCCAAAATTGCTAGTGTAGGGTTATGTCCTAACACCCCTTTCACCATTGAGGGGCATTCATTTCAGGCAGATTTACTAGTCATTCCATTGGTTGGATTTGATTTGGTGCTCGGGGTCAAATGGCTCCAGTTATTAGGACCTATATTATGGGACTTTCAGGCTCGGACTATGACATTTTCAGCACCACAGGGCCAGATTACATTACAAGGTATTGTGGCACAGATACCTAACGCACTTCACACTTTATAGCTTCAGGACATCGGTGATGATCAGTTAGCTCTTTTACTTACAACATTTGCAGATTTATTTAATGATCCTACAGGTCTACCACCAGTGCGTCATTGTGATCACTGCATTCGTTTAAAGTTGGGAACTGATCCAGTAGTGGTGCAGCCTTATCGTTACCCGCATATACATAAAGATGAAATAGAACGACAATGCATGCATATGCTCGCTCAGGGGGTGATCCAGCCCAGTCGATCTCCTTTTTCCTCACCAGTGTTACTTGTACGTAAAAAGGATAAATAATGGATTTTTTGTGTCGACTATAGGCAACTCAACTTGAAAAAAATTAAGGACAAGTTCCCCATTCCAGTCGTGGACGAGTTGCTGGATGAGTTACATGGTGCTAAAATTTTTACCAAATTAGATTTAAAATCGGGCTATCATCAAATAAGAGTTCACCCGACGGATGTGGAGAAGACTGCATTCCGAACACATCACGGTCATTTCGAGTCCCTCCTCATGCCCTTCGGTCTCTCCAATGCACCCTCCACCTTTCAGGCCCTCATGAATGAGGTCTTTTCATCACTTCTGCGCAACTATGTGTTAGTCTTTTTCGATGACATTCTGGTCTACAACAAAAATTGGGAAGAACATCTCCACCACCTCCATCAGGTATTTACCATTCTACGCTCTCATCATTTGGTTTTGAATAAATCCAAATGTTCTATGGGTACATCTGAGGTGGCATATTTGGGCCACGTCATATCAGCAGTGGGCGTGAAAGTTGACCAAAGCAAGATACAAGCAGTAACAGATTGGCCAATTCCCACCTCCATCACAGCATTAAAGGGATTTTTGGGCCTAGCAGGATATTACAGAAAATTTATTCAATCTTATGGCATGATAGCAGCACCACTCAACAACCTGCTAAAAAAGAATGCCTTCCACTGGTCTTCTTCAGCGGAACAGGACTTTCACCTGTTAAAGGAGGCCTTAGCCTCAGTGCCAGTCCTACAATTACTAGATTTTGAGGGAGACTTTGTGGTGGAATGTGATGCATCCGGGGGAGGTATAGGGGCAGTGCTACAACAATTGGGACACCCACATTGCTTATTTCAGCCGTCAGTTGGGGCAACACCACCATAAGTTAGCTGCATATGAGCAGGAATTGATTGGGTTAGCCAAGGCTGTCCAACATTGGCGACCTTATCTTTGGGGACGACCATTTCTCATTCGTACAGATCATTGCAGCCTGAAGTATCTTCTTGAACAGCGCCTCACCACATCCCCACAGCAGCTTTGGTTAACTAAACTCATGGGCTTCGATTTTACGGTTCACTATAAGCCAGGTAGTTCGAATTTGGGGGCTGATGCTTTATCACGTCAGTATAATTCAGCCACACAAATTTATGCTATCAGTCACCCACGCTCACTGGTATTAGATTCGATTCGTGAGGAAGTACATCAATATCCGGATCTCATGTCATTATATCAGGATATTCAACAGGGGGCAGCAGCTCCTCATTGGATGATTCAGGATCGTCTCATACTCTACAAAAACAGGATTTTTTTGCATAATACATCCCCACTTCTTCACACCATCCTATCATCTATCCATGATAGCACACATGAGGGTCGACAGAAAACATATTTCCGAATCAGTCGGGACTTTTACTGGAAGGGCATGAAGAGCACAATTGCTGATTATGTAGCTGCTTGTCAGATTTGTCAACGAAACAAGGCCGAATCTTTAAGCCCGGCCGGCCTACTGCAACCTCTGCAACTACCGTCTCAAATCTGGTCTGACATTTCCATGGACTTCATTGCTGGACTTCCCATTTCAACAGGTAAATCTGTGATATTCGTCGTCGTTGATCGGTTTTCAAAATATGGTCACTTCATTGCTTTGGCGCATCCATATACTGCTGCTCAGGTCGCTCAATTATTTATGGACAACATTGTCCGATTACATGGAATTCCCTCATCCATTATCAGTGACAGGGATGCCATTTTTACCAGTATATTTTGGAAGGAATTATTCAAATTACAGGGCACCCAATTGGCATTTTCGTCTGCATATCATCCACAAACGGACGGACAAACAGAGGTTGTCAATCGCACGATTGAAATGTATCTTCGTTGTTTTGTGGGGGACGCACCTAGAAGGTGGGTGAAATGGCTTTCATGGGCAGAATTTTTCTGTAACACATCTTACCACACAGCACTGGGAACTACACCTTTCAGGGTAGTTTATGGCAGAGATCCACCTCGTCTGTTACCATATGAACCTGGGGCATCCAAAGTCATCACTTTGGACCAAGTGTTAGCTGAACGAGATGCTATGCTCACTAAGGTACGTACTCATCTACAGGAGGCCCAGCACTCTATGAAACGCTATTATGATAAGAAGCACCGGGAGGCATCTTATTTCCCTGGAGACTATGTGTGGTTAAAGCTTCAACACTACCGCCAGCTGTCCCTGATTGCATCCAAGTTCTATAAGCTGTCTCCAAAGTATTATGGTCCATTTCAGGTATTGGACAAAATTGGACCTGTGGCATACCGCTTGCAACTACCACCGGAATCAAAGATCCACAATGTATTTCACGTCTCCCAATTGAAGCCCTTCCAGGGTGACTCGCCCCTACTGCACACTCCACTGCCGCCACTACATGAGGGAAGAGTCCTTTCTATTCCAATTCAGGTCGTACAAGCACGTCACATTCAAGGTGATTGGGAAATTCTTGTCCAGTGGGCCGATGCCGACCCCAGTGACACCACATGGGAGCCGTTATCAGTATTTCGACTCTTATATCCTTCCTTCGAGCTTAAGGACAAGCTCTTTCTCCCAGGAGGGGGGTGATGTTATGGACTCTATAGCATCACGAGTTACCAACAGGCGTAGGAATTAATGAATGTGTTTTTCAATTTCCATGTAATTGTTTCTTGGTTTGGTTTTGTCTTTGGTTTGGGTTGGTTTAGCATTTATTGGTTTGAACCATTGACCCAAGAGGTCTTTAGTGTTTTGGACGTCCTCAACCCTATTTAAGGGGACGACTAGGGTAATGAGAATTATGAATTGAGTCTACTTTAGCTAGAGTAAATTAGATAAACAGGTCAAGAGCTCCTTCAAGCTCTCTTCCGTTTTTCCCCCAATTCTCCTTTTCAAATTTCAATACCCATCAATCCCTCATTCCATCTCAACGTCAAGCAAGGTGATGGAAGGAAGAGAAGAGAGGAGGGTGACAAGATCCATGGCTCGTGAGGATCCTAAAAGAGAGAAAGGAGAGGAGAAGAAGAAGAACGTAGAATGAGAGAGTTTGGATAAAGGGAAGAAGGTTTTGTGTCAAATAAGAAAGAGGAGGGCTAGACGAATTTGTTGAAGGAGAGGAGAGGGATTCGATGCTCTACCTCTTAGCCAATGCCTTTATTTATAGTTTACAATGCCCTTAGGGCTACAACTTGATAAAACAAAAGACATAAAATGAACACATATTTACACCTCTATGCCATCTTTATGGAAAGAACCATATTTTACACATATGCCACTCTGACGTGTGGGCTTCTTTTCTTGAGCTTGTGGGCTTGAGCCCATCTTCCAACAATCAAGATTGATTGTTACAAGTTGTTTTATCAAGATTGATCATTTGAGAAGAGGATGCTTATGTGATAGAAATGATTTGAGCTTCAGTCACTTAAATATGACTTGGCTCGATTTCCTATGAGTTGGAATTCCAGCACATGTTGCTGCAAGTCCTCTTGCACTTGGTGTTGCTCATGTGGTCTGGTTTTTAGTTGGTGAATCAACATATGGTTAAATTCCAGCATGATGAAAATTCATCAACATGCCTCTACCATTCTGCTGCCTTCTCCACTCTCTTGAATTCTAACACTTGGTTATTTGGAAGTTGGAATTTCCTTATGAGCTGAGATTTATAAGAGCCTTATTTGCTACAAAAGATCTCAACGAAAGAAAATTGTGGTTCTTAAAGTGTTTAGCCACGATTTTGGATTTTTGGGTTAAGGCATAAGTTTTCACTCTATCTTCTTGAGATTTTTTTTAAGGATATAAGAGGATTTGATTCATTTCTAGATGGTGACTCCACTTGACATAGGCATGAACTTTTTGATAATTTAGTGCCTGATCTTGTGGATAAGAATCTATATCTCAATTTTCAAGTGACTAATTTGGTACACGGATCCTTAAAGTTTGAATTAGTGGATTTTTTTTATAGAAGATCTTCCCCTATTTGGTCGATTTGGGACATTCGGATTGACTTATTTGGCAGCCTATGCATGATTTTAAAGTGACTCTCCATTTGGTTTTACTCTCTTAAAATTGGAACTTCTATAATTGATCTTGAGTGTGGTTGAAGCATTTATTTGCTTCAAGATAAATGCTGGAAATATAAGTAGTAAGAGTGACATACTCAAAAATACTACTATTCCCTTAAGGGGCCTATCAAATTATCTTAGTTGGTCTCAATCAGTACGAAGGGTTCTTATTACTCGTGACCTTCTAGTTCACTTAAAATAAACCTTCTCCACCAATTGATGAAGAAGATCTATCCTACCTCAAGTGGGTCAAGAACAATAATTTGGTTATTAGTTGGCTTATTAATTGTATGGAAGAGCATGTAGCCAACAATGTTGTATACTTGGAATCAGCCAAAGACATTTGGGACACATGTGCTGAGCTATATTCTAGCACAGGAACTTTAAAAAAAATTGTTTGATGTCTTGCAAAACTTGCTAAATACTAAGCAAGGGGACAACATTCATGAGTTTTTGGCTCAGTTTCGGGGTCTCCTTCAAGAGTGGAAGATCATTCAACCATACTCCACTGATATTATTGTTCAAGAAAGGCAAAGGGAATCTTTAGCAACAACAATCTGTCTAAAATATCAAGCCCTACCTTGAAGTTGCTAAGACTCAACTTCTTAGCTCCTCCACACTTTCATCATTTGATGAAATAAGTGCCTCATTCATGTGCATCATGATCCATCTCTTAACTCACATAATGATGCTCCATCGGCTATGTACTCCTATAATAGAGGTACATTATCCTCCTATCGAGGACGTGGCAGAAATTTTAGAGGCCACACTAGAGGTGGTAGAATGTTATGGACTCTATAACATCACAAGTTACCAACAGGCGTAGGAATTAATGAATGTGTTTTTCAATTTCCATGTAATTGTTTTTTGGTTTGGTTTTGTCATTGGTTTGGGTTGGTTTAGCATTTATTGGTTTGAACCATTGACCCAAGAGGTCTTTAGGGTTTTGGACGTCCTCAACCCTATTTAAGGGGACGGCTAGGGTAATGAGAATTATGAATTGAGTCTACTTTAGCTAGAGTAATTTAGATAAACAGGTCAAGAGCTCCTTCAAGCTCTCTTCCGTTTTTCCCCCAATTCTCCTTTACGAAATTCAATTCCCATCAATCCCTCATTCCATCTCAACGTCAAGCAAGGTAATGGAAGGAAGAGAAGAGAGGAGGGTGACAAGATCCATGGCTCGTGAGGATCCTAACAACGTGGTATCAGACAGGTCCACCCTCGGTGATTCCTCTTCTCCAGAGGACATACATCAAGTACTTTCAGAACTTCAACAACGATCCACTCTTCAAGGTACTGAAATTTCTCACATCAATAATACCTTACAAACATTAGAATCATCTCTACAAACCATCCTCCGACAACTTGATGCACTTCAAGCACCAACGCCACCACCAGCAACCAAATTTCAACCACAACCAGTACCCCACCAACAATTCACGCCACCACCAAATCCACCCCTGCGCCAACCAATGGGTTCAATGGCCACTCACGCACAAGGACCATCAACGGTTCCCAGGTACTTTAAACTTAACTTTCCTACATATGATGGCTCTAAAGATCCTTTACAGTGGTTCACGAAATGTGAACAATTCTTCTATCATCAACAAATGGTGGAAATGGACAAGGTTACTTTGGCCGCCTACCGCATGCTCGATGAAGTGCTCATGTGATTCCATCACTACCGAAATGTCCATTCCATTTAGGATTGACTGCACTTTAAACATGCTTGCCAGTTGAGGTTCGGACCTCCAGCTAGCAGCAACCCAGTGGGGGAATTGATCAACTATAAACAGACCAGCACCTTAGAAGTTTACCAAAAAACATTCCAAGAAAGGTTGGCCTGAGCTAGTGAATTTGTTCCTCCTCACCTACATGTTCAGATTTTTAATGCTGGATTGACAGAGGCAATTAGATTGGAAGTGGAATTACTTGGTCCAACAGATTTGGACTCAGCAATGAATTATGCCAGAGCTGTGGAACACAAACAGAGAGTTCTAAAAGAGTCTTTACAGCGAAAACCATTTTGGAACCACAGAATACAGGGTACTGCATTTGGGCCACGTTTTGGGTCCTCTACCCCTAACCGAGCAGATCAGGCTACCAATCTGCCTCCACAACCTATGCCACGTAAATTTTTGACTAAATAGGAAATGGACGCTCGAAAGGCAAAGGGCCTATGTTTTAATTGTGACGAACAATTCCTGCCAAGCCATATTTGTAAATGCTTATTCAGTATTGAACTGTTGGAAGAAGATTCAGAAGAGCTTATTGAAAATGAAATTGTCGAAGAGGTACAGCAAGAACCAGAGCTCTCCCTCCATGCCATGCATGGCCTGCGTAGTTCTAATACCATGCAGGTAAAGGCCAGGTTACATCATCTCATGCTACTTGCTTTAATTGATTCGGGCAGCACACATAATTTTATCAGTGAACCAGCCGCGCAACAATTGGGATTGGCCATTCAACAACAAAGGGGACTCTCAGTTTCTGTGGCCAATGGGGCCAAAATTGCTAGTGTGGGGTTATGTGCTAACACCCCTTTCACCATTGAAGGGCATTCATTTCAGGCGGATTTACTAGTCATTCCTTTGGCTGGATTTGATTTGGTGCTCGGGGTCAAAATGGCTCCAGTTATTAGGACCGATATTATGGGACTTTCAGGCTCGAACTATGACATTTTCAGCACCACAAGGCCAGATTACATTACAAGGCATTGTGGCACAGGTACCTAACGTACTTCACACTTTACAGCTTCAACACACTGGTGATGATCAGTTAGCTCCTTTACTTACAGCATTTGCGGATTTATTTAATGACCCCACAGGTCTACCACCAGTGCGTCATTGCGATCACCACATTCGTTTAAAGTTGGGAACTGATCCAGTAGTGGTGCGGCCTTCTTGTTACCCGCATATCCAGAAGGATGAAATAGAACGACAGTGCATGCATATGCTCGCTCAGGGTGTGATCCCGCCCAGTCGATCTCCTTTCTCCTCACCAGTGTTACTTGTACGTAAAAAAGATAAATCTTGGAGATTTTGTGTTGACTATAGGCAACTCAACTTGCACACAGTTAAGGACAAGTTCCCCATTCCAGTCGTGGACGATTTGAGGATGAGTTACATGGTGCTACAATTTTTACCAAATTAGATTTGAAATCGGGCTATCATCAAATAAGAGTTCACCCGACGGATGTGGAGAAGACTGCCTTCCGCACACATCACGGTCATTTCGAGTTCCTCGTCATGCCCTTCGGTCTCTCCAATGCACCCTCCACCTTTCAGGCCCTCATGAATGAGGTCTTTTCATCACTTCTGCGCAACTATGTGTTAGTCTTTTTTTATGACATTCTGGTCTACAGCAAAAATTGGGAAGAACATCTCCACCACCTCCATCAGGTATTTACCATTCTACGCTCTCATCATTTGGTTTTGAATAAATCAAAATGTTCTATGGGTACATCTGAGGTGGCATATTTGGGCCACGTCATATCAGCTATGGGCGTGAAAGTTGACCAGAGCAAGATACAAGCAGTTACAGATTGGCCGATTCCCACCTCCATCACAACATTAAAGGGATTTTTGGGCTTAGCGGAATATTATAGAAAATTTATCCAATCTTATGGCCAGATAGCAGCACTACTCAACAACCTGCTAAAAAAAAATGTCTTCCACTGGTCTTCTTCAGCAGAACAGGCCTTTAACCTGTTAAAAGAGGCCTTAGCCTCAGCGCTAGTCCTACAATTACCAGATTTTGAGGGAGACTTTGTGGTGGAATGTGATGCATCCGGGGGAGGTATAGGGGTAGTGTTACAACAATTGGGACACCCCATTGCTTATTTCAGCCGTCAGTTGGGACAACACCACCATAAGTTAGCTGCATATGAGAGGGAATTGATTGGGTTAGCCAAGGCTGTCCAACATTGGCGATCTTATCTTTGGGGACGACCGTTTCTCATTCGTAAACATCATTGCAGCCTCAAGTATCTTCTTGAACAGTGCCTCACCACATCCCCACAGCAGCATTGGTTAACTAAACTCATGGGCTTCGATTTTGCGGTTCATTATAAGCCAGGTAGTTCGAATTTGGGTGCTGATGCCTTATCACGTCGGGATATTTCCGCCACACAAATTTATGCTATCAGTCACCCACGTGCACTGGTATTAGATTCTATTCGTGAGGAAGTACATCAATATCCGGATCTCATGTCATTATATCAGGATATTCAACAGGGGACAGCTGCTCCTCAATCGACAATTCAGGATCGTCTCATTCTCTACAAAAACAGGATCTTTTTGCATAATACATCCCCACCTCTTCACACCATCCTGTCCTCTATCCATGATAGCACACATGAGGGTCGACAGAAAACATATTTCCGAATCAGTCGGGACTTTTACTGGAAGGGCATGAAGAGCACAATTGCTTATTATGTAGTTGCTTGTCAGATTTGTCCAAGAAACAAGGCCGAATCTTTAAGTCCAGCCGGCCTACTGCAACCTTTGCAACTACCATCTCAAATCTGGTCTGATATTTCCATGGACTTCATTGTTGGACTTCCCATTTCATCAGGTAAATCGGTGATATTCGTCGTCGTTGATCGGTTTTCAAAATATGGGCACTTCATTGCTTTGGCGCATCCATATACTACTGCTCAGGTCACTCAATTATTTATGGACAACATTGTCCGATTACATGGAATTCCCTCATCCATTATCAGTGACAGGGATGCCATTTTTACCAGTTATTTTGGAAGGAATTATTCAAATTACAGGGCACCCAATTGGCATTTTCGTCTGCCTATCATCCAGAAACGGACGGCCAAACAGAGGTTGTCAATCGCACGATTGAAATGTATCTTCGTTGTTTTGTGGGGGACGCACCTAGAATATGGGTGAAATGGCTTTCATGAGCAGAATTTTGCTATAACACATCTTACCACACAGCACTGGGCACTACTCCTTTCAGGGTAGTTTATGGCAGAGATCCACCTCATCTGTTACCATATGAACCTGGGGCATCCAAAGTCGTCACTTTGGACCAAGCATTAGCTGAAAGAGACGCTATGCTCACTGAGGTACGTACACATCTACAGGAGGCCCAGCACTCTATGAAACGCTTTTATGATAAGAAGCACCGGGAGGCATCTTATTTCCCTGGAGACTATGTGTGGTTAAAGCTTCAACACTACTGCCAGCTGTCCCTGACTGCATCAAAGCGCCATAAGCTGTCTCCAAAATATTATGGTCCATTTTAGATATTGGACAAAATTGGGCCCGTGGCATACCGCTTGCAGCTACCACCAGAATCAAAGATCCACAATGTCTTTCACGTCTCCCAATTGAAGCCCTTCCTGGGTGACTCGCCCCTACTGCACACTCCACTGCCGCCACTACATGAGGGCAGAGTCCTTTCTATTCCGGCTCAGGTAATACAAGCACGCCACATTCAAGGTGATTGGGAAATTCTTGTCCAGTGGGCAAATGCCGATCCTAGTGACACCACATGGGAGCCGTTATCAGCATTTCAACTTTTATATCCTTCCTTCGAGCTTGAGGACAAACTCTTTCTCTAGGAGGGGGGGTGATGTTATGGACTCTATAGCATCACGAGTTACCAACAGGCGTAGGAATTAATGAATGTGTTTTTCAATTTCCATGTAATTGTTTCTTGGTTTGGTTTTGTCTTTGGTTTGGGTTGGTTTAGCATTTATTGGTTTGAACCATTGACCCAAGAGGTCTTTAGGGTTTTGGACGTCCTCAACCCTATTTAAGGGGACGGCTAGGGTAATGAGAATTATGAATTGAGTCTACTTTAGCTAGAGTAATTTAGATAAACAGGTCAAGAGGTCCTTCAAGCTCTTTTCCATTTTTCCCCCAATTCTCCTTTCCGAAATTCAATTCCCATCAATCCCTCATTCCATCTCAACGTCAAGCAAGGTAATGGAAGGAAGAGAAGAGAGGAGGGTGACAAGATCCATGGCTCGTGAGGATCCTAACATAGAACCGGTCCTACCCACTCTCGCACAGAGCCTCACATATGCACCGATTGTGGTGGTCAGAACTACCTTGTGGAAAATTGATGGAAGCTTCATGGCAAACCAGAATGGGCCATAGCTACTCTAGCCTCTGTTAAAATTGATAAGCTGGAAGATAAGGCTGAATCACAAACCAGGAAGATGACTCTCACTCCTGAAGAGTATGACATATTTTAGAAAATGAAGTTACTTATGGAGTCTTCCCTTACACCTTTACCTACAACTGCTACCACTATTGCTTCAGGTATGCTTTCTTTGTCTTCCTCCTCTTCATCTTGGATAAGAGACTCCGGGGCATTTGAACATCTCTCAGGTAAAAAACACATGCTCAATTATTTATCTCCGTGTATTCCCAATAAATTTGTTACTATTTCTAATGGTATCCAAACCAAAGTAATTGGAAAGGGATCATCTTCTATTACACCCTCTATCCCACTTAAAGATGTCCTATTTGTTCCTTAATTATGTTATGGTCCCTAGCCATGGATCTAGTAACTTGGAGAGTTGAATAAGGATCCAGCACTGTTTGATGGTTTCTTAACACATTTTTGTGAAAAGAACTCTCTTCTACTTCTCCTTTTATGTTAGGATTGAAAAGGAGTTTCCTTTTCTCAATTATAGATGCAACCAGCAAGTTAAAGGAATGTTTAACCACTCAGATATGAAACCCCTATTTTATAACTCACGTCAACATATATAAATCCCTAAAACCATGCATCTACTACTTATACTTAAAAGAGACCAGAGAAGACCTTTCCAAACACGGAGAATGTAATCAAAAATACCTCTTGAAGATCTCCTCCAACATGCGACTCAAAAGCCTCCTCCTTGATGATAAGGCTCACACAAACCTGCTCTTGCTGCTGGTTCATGGCAGAGGTAGATTGCTGTTGCAGCTTGGAAGAGAAGGGTGATTCCTCTTCCTCATCCTCCCACGATCTCCTCAAGGACTCTTCAATGGATGCAGCAAACCACCAAGAGAGTTCATGCCAAGAACCCTCGAATAGGGAGCCTAGCAAGAACCTAAATTACCCTAGTTTATGCTAATTCCGAACTTGCTTTATTTCTCCATCCTTACCCCTTAAATAGGGTAATTAACATCAACATAGGTTAGGGTTATAAAACCCAATTCTACCCCTACCTTTAAGTCTTATTACAAATCAATAAAATTCGAAATTAAAAGCAACCTAAATAATAAAAGTAAAGTAGATGACTCAGTGTTATTGAGTCCATAACATCTACCAACCCCCCACCCCCCTTGCAGATCGTGTTTGTCCTCAAGCTCGGAAACTGGGTAGACCTGGTGGAAATTGTCGAGCCACTCACATGCTGTGTAGTTGTGGCCGATTACTGCCCAGTAATGGCATGCAGGGAGATGTCCGGTGGTTCTTCCTCTATCATATCCTCTATCACCTCGATATCCTCATCTTCAACCTTATCGATCAAAAACAATCTTTTGCACTGATGCCCAGCCCGATATGGTTCATCATAGTTGTAACATAGATTCTTAGCCCGCCGTTCCGCTATCTCAGCACTTGTCAATTTTTTTATATAAGGAGGTGTAGGATGACTAGATCTCGGATCCCCTATCAAAGTAATACCCGGGTTGTTTCACAGAGGAATGCGCTACCCTTGCCCCGTGGATGGAGCGCTCTGCTCCCTTGACCATGGAGGTCATTTGTGTTGTGCCTTCTGTTGCAGTTATAAAGCACGAGCTATATTCATAGCGTTGGATAAGTCAATAGGTGCATAGAGTTCCACCTCGAGCTTTAACGCCTCAGTTAGTCCTGCTGTAAACAACGCAACTTGTTGATCCACTTGTACCATACTGCTGGCTCGTGCTAAATTTTTCTGGAACAATTTTTGATATTGCTCCATGGCCCCAGTTTGGCGTAACAAAACCAAATCTCCCAAAGGGTTGTTATAAGTCGGAGGACCAAAATGGAGAGAGCACAGTCGCTTAAATTCCTCCCAATCTACCACGTCTCTATCAACCTCAACTAGCTGGTGCCAAAGTTGTGCTTCCCCTAGTAAGTGGAAAACAGCCACGTTGACTCGGTCTTAGGCTGGGACTCAATGATGGCTAAATTTTTTTTCGCATCGATACAACCATATCAAAGGGTCTTCTGACCCATTATAAGTAGCGAATTCCATTTTAGTATACCTCGGAACAGTGCCTCCCCCCTGGTAGAAGTGTCCCCTCGGAATGAGGAGTCCTTGCTGTCCCGAGAAACTCATGCGCCTAGGAAATTCATCTCCCCCTCTGTTATACGAATGGTCCCCTGCTCTCTGATTTGGAATGAGAGGTACAATGCCTCCCCCCTGGTTGAGGTGTCCCCCCCGGAATGAAGGGTCCTTGCTGATCCGAGAAACTCGTGTGTCTAGTAAACTCATTTCCCCCTTTGATCTGCGAATGGTCCCCCGAAATTGGGTTCTTGCCAGTGCTCAGACCAGTCTCCATGATATCCATCCTTCCTTTCAAGGTTTCCAAATTGAGAGTGAACTTCTCCTCCAATGCAGCAAATTTCTTTCTAGTAGTCAGACCAGTCTCCATGCTATCCATCCTTCCCTTCAAGGTCTCCATATCGATATCAATTTTGGAGAACCTCTCTAGGACTGTATCAAATTTTCTTTCAAGCAATTCAAAGTATTCATTGGTGCTTCTCTCTGCCGGGTTACCCTGCTCTGATACCAAGTTATTATTGTCCCTAGCCATGAATCTAGTAACTTGGCAAGTTGAATAAGGATCCAGCACTGTTTGAGGGTTTCTTAACACGTTTTTTGTGAAAAGAACTCTCTTCTACTTCTCCTTTTACGTTAGGATTGAAAAGGAGTTTCCTTTTCTCAATTATAGATGCAACCAGCAAGTTAAAGGAATGTTTAACCACTCAGATATGAAACCCCTATTTTATAACTCACGTCAACATATATAAATCCCTAAAACCATGCATCTACTACTTATACTTAAAAGAGACCAGAGAAGACCTTTCCAAACATGGAGAATGTAATCAAAAATACCTCTTGAAGATCTCCTCCAACATGCGACTCAAAAGCCTCCTCCTTGATGATAAGGCTCACACAAACCTGCTCTTGCTGCTGGTTCATGGCAGAGGTAGATTGTTGTTGCAGCTTGGAAGAGAAGGGTGATTCCTCTTCCTCATCCTCCCACGATCTCCTCAAGGACTCTTCAATGGATGCAGCAAACCACCAAGAGAGTTCATGCCAAGAACCCTCGAATAGGGAGCCTAGCAAGAACCTAAATTACCCTAGTTTATGCTAATTCCGAACTTGCTTTATTTCTCCATCCTTACCCCTTAAATAGGGTAATTAACATCAACATAGGTTAGGGTTATAAAACCCAATTCTACCCCTACCTTTAAGTCTTATTACAAATCAATAAAATTCGAAATTAAAAGCAACCTAAATAATAAAAGTAAAGTAGATGACTCAGTGTTATTGAGTCCATAACATCTACCAACCCCCCACCCCCCTTGCAGATCGTGTTTGTCCTCAAGCTCGGAAGCTGGGTAGACCTGGTGGAAATTGTCGAGCCACTCACATGCTGTGTAGTTGTGGCCGATTACTGCCCAGTAATGGCATGCAGGGAGATGTCCGATGGTTCTTCCTCTATCATATCCTCTATCACCTCGATATCCTCATCTTCAACCTTATCGATCAAAAACAATCTTTTGCACTGATGCCCAGCCCGATATGGTTCATCATAGTTGTAACATAGATTCTTAGCCCGCCGTTCCGCCATCTCAGCACTTGTCAATTTTTTTATATAAGGAGGTGTAGGATGACTAGATCTCGGATCCCCTATCAAAGTAATACCCGGGTTGTTTCACAGAGGAATGCGCTACCCTTGCCCCGTGGATGGAGCGCTCTGCTCCCTTGACCATGGAGGTCATTTGTGTTGTGCCTTCTGTTGCAGTTATAAAGCACGAGCTATATTCATAGCGTTGGATAAGTCAACAGGTGCATAGAGTTCCACCTCGAGCTTTAACGCCTCAGTTAGTCCTGCTGTAAACAACGCAACTTGTTGATCCACTTGTACCATACTGCTGGCTCGTGCTAAATTTTTCTGGAACAATTTTTGATATTGCTCCATGGCCCCAGTTTGGCGTAACAAAACCAAATCTCCCAAAGGGTTGTTATAAGTCGGAGGACCAAAATAGAGAGAGCACAGTCGCTTAAATTCCTCCCAATCTACCACGTCTCTATCAACCTCAACTAGCTGGTGCCAAAGTTGTGCTTCCCCTAGTAAGTGGAAAACAGCCACGTTGACTCGGTCTTAGGCTGGGACTCAATGATGGCTAAAGTTTTTTTCGCATCGATACAACCATATCAAAGGGTCTTCTGACCCATTATAAGTAGCGAATTCCATTTTAGTATACCTCGGAACAGTGCCTCCCCCCTGGTAGAAGTGTCCCCTCGGAATGAGGAGTCCTTGCTGTCCCGAGAAACTCATGCGCCTAGGAAATTCATCTCCCCCTCTGTTATACGAATGGTCCCCTGCTCTCTGATTTGGAATGAGAGGTACAATGCCTCCCCCCTGGTTGAGGTGTCCCCCCCGGAATGAAGGGTCCTTGCTGATCCGAGAAACTCGTGTGGCTAGTAAACTCATTTCCCCCTTTGATCTGCGAATGGTCCCCCGAAATTGGGTTCTTGCCAGTGCTCAGACCAGTCTCCATGATATCCATCCTTCCTTTCAAGGTTTCCAAATTGAGAGTGAACTTCTCCTCCAATGCAGCAAATTTCTTTCTAGTAGTCAGACCAGTCTCCATGCTATCCATCCTTCCCTTCAAGGTCTCCATATCGATATCAATTTTGGAGAACCTCTCTAGGACTGTATCAAATTTTTTTTCAAGCAATTCAAAGTATTCATTGGTGCTTCTCTCTGCCGGGTTACCCTGCTCTGATACCAAGTTATTATTGTCCCTAGCCATGAATCTAGTAACTCGGCAAGTTGAATAAGGATCCAGCACTGTTTGAGGGTTTCTTAACACTTTTTTTGTGAAAAGAACTCTCTTCTATTTCTTCTTTTACGTTAGGATTGAAAAGGAGTTTCCTTTTCTCAATTATAGATGCAACCAGCAAGTTAAAGGAATGTTTAACCACTCAGATATGAACCCCCTATTTTATAACTCACGTCAACAGATATAAATCCCTAAAACCATGCATCTATTGTCTTATACATAAGAGAGACCAGAGAAGACCTTTCCAAACACAAAAAAGGTAATCAAAAATAACTCTTGAAGATCTCCTCCAACCAGCGACTCAAAAGCCTCCTCCTTTGATGATAAGGCTCATGCAAACCTCCTCCTCTTGTTGCTGGTTCATGGCAGAGGTAGATTGCTCTTGCATCTTGGAAGAGAAGGGTGATTCCTCTTCCTCTTCCTCCCACGATCTCCTCAAGGACTCTTCAATGGATTCACCAAACCACCAAGAGAGTTCACGCCATGAACCCTAGAATAGGGAGCTTATCAAGAACCTAAATTACCCTAGTTTATGCTAATTCTGAACTTGCTTTATTTCTCCATCCTTACCCCTTAAATAGGGTTATTAACATCAACATAGGTTAGGGGTTCTAAAACCCAATTCTACCCCTACCTTTAAGTCTTATTACAAATCAATAAAATTTGAAATTAAAAGCAACATAAATAATAAAAGTAAAGTAGATGACTCAGTGTTATTGATTCCATAAAAAAATCCCTTTAAATTTACTCTCGATAAGTCAGCTCACAAAACATCAACATTGCTCTGTCACCTTCTCACCATCTTCTTGTGTATTTTTAGGATCTCACTACAAAGTGAGAGATTGGTGGTGGCCATGAAAAAGGGTGATTGTATTACTTCGACTTGCCTCCGTTAGCTGCACTTTCATCCTCTCCATCCTAGGCACAACTTTGGCATAACCAACTTGGCTATCCGTATGCACCTTCTCTTCGCCATTTATTTCCTTCTTTAAAGTTTTTATCTACTTTCAATTGTGAGGTTTGTTAATTAAGCAATACCAATGGAGTACCTATTCTTCTCGGCCTAAAACTACAAGTATTGCTCTTTTTTCTCTCGTACATTCTAATGTATGCGGACCCTTATGCGTCTCTAATATTTATGATGTTAAATACTTTGTTACTTTTTTTATGATTTTAACTAATTTACTTGGTTATATCTTTTTAAAGAAAGATCTGACATAATCATTTTCTCTTCCAGTAAAAGTTTTTGGTTGTGCATGTTTTGTCCATATCACATCTCCTCAGATAAGTAAACTTGCTCCTCACTCTATGAAGTGCATTTTTTTGGGTTACTCTCGCACCCAACAAGGTTATGTATGTTACAATCCTAACCTCCGGTGGTTACTTGTCTCTCGAGATGTGACCTTTTTTTAGGACACCTCATTCTATTCCTCAAATGATGCTTCTCTAGGTTTGTCATTCTCTTCTACCACTCCTTGTCCATTTGTGCCCTTTAATGCCGATGTCACTCCCATTATAGAAGTCCTTATATGGGCTTAAACAGTCCCATCGGGCCTGGTTTGATAAATTTAGCCAAGCACTACTACGGTTTGGATTTCGTCAATGCTCAGTAGATCATTCGGTATTTTTTAAAGATACCTCAAAAGGAAAGGTACTATTGGTTGTGTATGTTGATAATATTGTCTTAACTGGCAATGATGCGCATAACATACAAAGAATAAAAAACATGATATGTCATGAATTTCAAACTAAAGATCTTAGCCTTCTAATTTATTTTCTCAGAAGAAGTATGTCTTGGATCTCCTCGAAGAAATGGGAATGATGGGGTGTCGCCCAGCTGACACACCTATGGATGCAAATGTAAAATTATGTGCAAGTTCTGGAGAAGATATTGATATTGGCAATTATCAAAGACTTGTGGGAAAACTTATCTACCTCACGGTAACTAGACCAGACATATCATATGTTGTAAGTGTGGTGAGTCAGTACATGCATAAACCATGACTTACCCATTGGCATGCTTTCGAGAGGATATTATTATACTTAAAAGGAGCCCCAAGAAGACGATTACTTTATAAGAAAAATGGACGCTTCAACTTCGAAGGCTTCTCAGATGCAGATTGGGCCGGATCACCTAATGATAGGAAGTCCACTTCTAGATATTATACTCTTGTTGGAGGGAAACTGGTTACATGGAGAAGTGTTGATTTATGGAAAAGAGAAATACTTCATTGACTTGATGTAATCAGAGTACATGAACCCCTATTTATAATAGAGGAAAGTAGTAGAGTCCAATTACAATTAAACTACACTTGGCTCAATTACACCCAAACTCTAACACTTAAAGATAAGTCCTAGAATAATTAAATAACTCAATGTAAATAGAAGACTAACATAACTAAAACACCTTTAAACTGAAACTCTTCTATGAGACCTCCTTACATAATAATTTTGGAATTGTAAGACTTCTTATCGTGAGAGTCATGTAAGAGGTTTCCATATCTTCTCTTCAATACTCCCCCTCAAGTTGG
The DNA here is from genome assembly GCF_029961685.1 of Aristolochia californica. Lineage (NCBI taxonomy): Eukaryota > Viridiplantae > Streptophyta > Magnoliopsida > Piperales > Aristolochiaceae > Aristolochia > Aristolochia californica. Next base: position 23,447,797 of record NW_027182279.1, on the reverse strand, counting down.
AGTATATAACTTCAGCTTGCAATGAAAAGGATTCTTGGTCTTCAATTTTTATAGACACAAAAACCTTCATCTTTTGTGGTCCTTATTTCTTGAATATTTTGATCACATAAAACTTACTACAGAATATGGAATAAAATACCTCTTTCTTGTACTTCTTCTTGTACTTCTCCCCCTCAAGCTGAGAGATAATGGCAGTCATCCCAGCTTAAACCAAATAACTTAGACGTAGAAATAAAATCCTGCATCACTGTGTCCCAACCCGGGCACTGGGTCTCAAAGGTCAAAATAGGTGATAAGTGGGTAATGCCTGTCATTAACAAGATGGCGATAAAAGACCCACAAATACATATAAAAAGTCTCAATGGCCTTAAATATATATATATAAAGGTAAACCAACCGAAGCAACACACAAGAGGTTGGCCCAAGGGAGTATGTGAGAGTAAAAAAGGATGGTTGGAGAAAGGTAACCGAAAAAGGGGTAAGTGAGATATTTTCCTAATATAGTTGATCAATAATAGAAACTCAAAACGTGACACAAAAAATTCAGCTTAAATTCGGATTTTTCAATACAACAGGATACCAGCATGACCTTTGATTCTTCCAATGTGAATATATTCTTATATATATATATATATATATATATATATACATATCAAATTGAGATGAAATTTTCTCCTTATTGTTGAATTTAGGACCCCTTTTCCATAATCACAAGCAAAAGAAAGAAGAAAGAAAAAGAGAGAAAAGGGGAGAAGAGCTCTCAGGTAGAGTAGAAAAAATTAAAGGGGAAAGGATGAGTTGCGCCAAGCAAGGAGAGGGAGAGAGAGAACCAAACTCGGGATTGAATGTGTTGCTTGATTAATTATGGATTACAACCTCTCTATTTATAGGAGAGGAGGATGTAGAGTCTTCATACAAATTGTCATCCAATCCTAATTACATTCTAACTATACCTTCTTCAAAATAAGTAAGTCTCAAAATAGGTAAGTCTCAATATAAGTAAGTCTATTCAAACTAGAATTCCTAGAAGACTAGGAGTTCTATATTATCCACGTGAATATAAGGGATAATCCAAATCATGACCTTATCCTAGTGGGCCCCTCATGATTCTCCAGTGCACCTTGATGATTGTGCTAGCTCGTGAGATCTTGTGGGCCCCACTTGATCTTCAAGTCTTCTTAATCAACTCAACTTGTGCTTCTTCATTTCTTTACTCGAGCTAGCTTTGGGAGAGGACTCTTCTTGGTGTCCCAAGTCCTCTAGGGTTCTTCTTGATGACCTACGTCCTCATGGTGGGTCCCACCAGCTCGAGCACCATGGTGGACCCCACATTGTAACACTCTCCCTCAAGCTGGGGGTGAGAAGACGTCATAAACACCCAGCTTGCTGCATATGGTAGAAATGATCTTGTGAGTGACTGGTTTGGTGAGGATGTCTGCAACTTGATTTTGTGAGGAGATGTGCTTCAGGGATAAGAGACCAGCTTGGATTTTTTCTCGTATAAAGTGGCAATCAACTTCAATGTGCTTTGTCCTCTCATGGAAGACTGGATTCAATGCGATATGTATTGCTGCATGGTTGTCACAATATAGTTCCATTGGAGCTTCTTTAAAAAATCCCAATTCAGTGAGAAGGGACCTTATCCATAAAAATTCACTTACAGTGTGTGCCATGGCTCTGTATTGTGCTTCTGCACTGGACAGTGCTACCACATTCTGTTTTTTACTTTTCCATGTAACCAGATTTCCTCCAACCATCATGCAAAACCCAAAAGTAGATTTTCTATCACCTTGGGATCCAGCCCAGTCTGCATCCGCGAATCCCTCAATGTTGAAGTGTCCATGTTTTTTATAGAGGAGCCCCCTTCCAAGAGCCCCTTTCAGATAACTTAGTATCCTCTCAAGTGTTTTCCAATGACCAAGTTGTGGCTTGTGCATGTACTGACTTACCACACTTACTGCATATGAAATATATGGCCTCGTTACACATAGGTAAATAAGACGCCATACTAACCTTTGATATTTTCCAATGTCCACGTCTTCTCCAGTGCCTCTACATAACTTAGTATTTGCATCCATAGGAGTGTCTACCGGTTTGCATCCCAACATACCTGTTTCTACTAGTAGATCGAGGGCTTATTTTCTTTGGGATAGAATAATCCCATGTCTGGATTGTAAGACCTCAATACCCAAAAAGTATTTCAGTAATCCAAGGTCCTTTGTCTTGAATTCATCACATATTTTTTCTTTTATTTTTTGAATGCCCTCAGAGTCACTTCCAGTTAAAATAATATCATCAACATAAACAGCTAGAATCACCTTACCTCTTGCTGTGTTCTCAATAAATACTGAGTGGTCTGCAAAGCATCTGTTAAAACCTTCCTATATGATGGCTTGACTAAAATTTTCAAACCATGCCCGTGGGGATTGCTTTAGCCCATATAGAGATTTTTTAAGGCGACATACGGACTCCCCCTTAACCACATATCCAGGTGGTTGTTGCATATAAATTTCTTCTTTTATATCGCCATTGAGAAAGGCATTTTTGACATCCAATTGATATATTGGCCATGATGAATTAGCTACCAATGATAATATTATAATATTATACGTACTGAGGTCATTTTTGCCGCTGGAGAGAATGTTTGATCATAATCAATGCCATAGCATTGTGTGTATCCTTTAGCAACCAGTCGAGCTTTCAATCGTGCAATAGTCCCATTCGGATTATGTTTAATTGTATAAACCCACTTGCAACCAATGGGTTTTTTGTCTGTAGGTAGAGGAACCAGTGACCATGTATGATTCTCATTGAGTGCCTTCATTTCTTCATCCATTGCTGCCTTCCACGCTGGATGTTGTAGAGCCTCCTGGTATGACTGTGGAACAGATATGAAAGAAATAGAAGAAATAAGCTGACAACATAAAGGTGAGAGGCGATGATGAGACACAAAATTGGAAATAGGATGAGAAGTAGAAGGTTGAGTGCATGAACGAGGTTCTTTTCTGATAGCAATAGGACGAGTATCAAATTGAGGACCAAAAAATACTGGTGATGAAGGACTTACCACTGGTGGATCTGACAACTCGGCAGGTGTGGTATCAACCACTGTCTCTGGGGGGTAATCAATCTCTGTATCACGAGGCACAACCGATCTAGGAGAATTTGGTACTGATGACATACCCGGTGGAGCGTTGTCAGAATAATATGATGAGTCTTCAAAGAATGTTACATCCCTGGACACAAATAAATGTTGCAAAGAGGGACTATAACAAACTTAACCCTTCTGTGTATGAGAGTATCCCAAAAATATTTTAGAGATTTAGGGTCAAGTTTGCTATGTCTAGGCAAAGTATTATGGACAAAACATTGACAACCGAAGACTTTCAATGGTAATGCGAACGGATCATCATGTGGTAATAATTTAGAGTAGGGGGATTTATTCCCAAGAACAGTAGATGGTAGGCGATTGATAAGAAAGCATGTTGTAAGGACAGCATGGGGCCAATAAAAATATGGAACTTTCGTGGCATATAAGAGACCTCGAGCTACTTCAAGAATATGACGATTCTTTCGTTCAGCTACACCGTTTTGTTGAGGAGTATAGGCACATGATGTCTGGTGGATAATGCCATTCTCTTGACAAAATGAGTCAAGGTCTTTTGAGACATACTCTTTGGCATTATCAGACCGAACGATTTTTATCTTCTGACCAAATTGTGTGAGTACCATTGCATAGAAAGATTTAAAAATAGATGGTATCTCAAAACACTCTTTAAAAGTAAACAACTAAGTTGTGCGAGTAAAATCATCAATAAAAGTGATAAAGTATTTGACTTGTGAAATATTAGAGACACTTAGAGGCCTCCATACATCAGTATGAATCAAAGAAAAAGGAATGGTACTTTTGACATCTAGATGAGGAGAGTATGTACACCTCTGATGTTTACTTAACTGACACACCTCAAACTAAATTCTGACCTTTTTTGAAGAGATGGAAACATAGAATGAAGAGATTGTATAGAAGGATGTCCTAACCGATTGTGTCATAAACGTGTTTCATTCTCAGTAGTAAACACCATATTGACTTTTGGCACGTCCAAGTATTAGAGCCCCCCTTGTTCATGACCTCCACCAATCACTTGCTTCTTTATAAGATCCTAAATAACACATGAAGTAGGTGACAAGGTGACCGAGCAATTAAAACTTTTTGTAAGCTGACTCACAGAGAGTAAGTTTAAAGGAAAAGAAGGAACAAAAAGAATATCATGGAGTGGAAGTGATGGGGTGATAGAAGTGGAACCTTTTCCTTGGACTTTTGTTTGTGAACCATCAGCTATGGTAACAAACTTGTGGTAAAGACTCAGAGATAAGGAATGTAATAAAGTTGTGTTACCTGTAAGATGCTCGGAGGCTCCTGAATCAATTATCCAGGATGAAAAGGAGGCAGATAGCATACCTGAAGCAGTAGTGGCAGCAGTAGTGGCAGAGGGGCTAGGAGAAGACCCTAGCATGGTCTTTATCTTCTGAAATAATTCATACTCTTCATCAGTAATACTTTTTTGTGCAGCTAGGGGATTGTTTTCTTGTGCATTACTTATGAGGGCTTGATTAGCCCTTGTGGATTCTGACTTGTCATTCGCTTTGTAGGATATTTCTTTATTGTGGCCATATCTACCACAGTAAGTGCATGGCCTATAACGGCATTGGTCTATAGTGTGGCCCCGAAATTTACAATGAGTACATTTAATATCATCCGCTCGGCCAGCACTATAACCTCTTATTTTTCTCATATTCTCATCAACCATGATAGGCTCTTCTTTTTCAAAAAAACTTCAAATAATTTCACCAAGTATTAAAGGGGAAAGGATGAGTTGTGCCAAGCAAGGAGAGGGAGAGAGAGAACCAAACTCGGGATTGAAAGTGTTGCTTGATTAATTCCGAATTACAACCTCTCTATTTATAGGAGAGGAGGAGGTAGAGTCTTCATACAAATTGTCATTCAATCCTAATTAAATTCTAACTCTAACTTCTTCAAAATAAGTAAGTCTCAAAATAGGTAAGTATCAATATAAGTAAGTCTATTCAAACTAGGACTCCTAGAAGACTAGGAGTTCTTATTATCCATGTGAATATAAGGGATAAGCCAACTCGTGGCTTTATTTTAGTGGGCCCCTCATGATTCTCCAGTGCACCTTGATAATTGTGCCAGCTCGTGAGATCTTGTGGACCCCACTTGATCTTCAAGTCTTCTAAATCAACTCAGCTTGTGCTTCTTGATTTCTATACTCGAGCTTGCTTTGGCAGAGGACTCTTCTTGTTATCCTAAGTCCTCTAGGATTCTTCTTGATGACCTACGTCCTCATGGTGGGTCCCACCAGCTCGAGCACCATGGTGGGCCCCACATTGTAACACTTATAAAACTAGACTTAAATACCTTTCATCCAAGTATAACTTATTTTCATAAAATATATTATTGTGAGATAAATAATGTGATAGATTTTTGTCTTTGTAATCTGGTCGAACTAAGTACTCTTTCTCTTTTTTCCAGCATGACCATTGACTCTTCCAAGATCAATATCATAAAGATCGAGGTATTTTATTCCATATTAAATACTCAGATTGAGAATTGATTGAATAGCTAATAAAATAGACTTATAGATCTTTCTTTTGATATATAATTCTCCATATAAAGTCTCATTCTTGATAGCATACGATGGCTCAAAAATTGAAGTTTTCTGCTACTGTTCGAACCTCTCTTGATATCTGACCTTTTTTGCATCAAATACCAATTTACATTTGTATAAAACTTGGATTTCAAAAATTCATTTTTAAAAAAAAATTTAACTCGAATATCTTTTCGTCAATATATAATATGCAATATGAAAAGCTCAGTATAGAGGTGAAAATCAAAGCAAACAACTGGTATAGGGACAGAAAAGAGAGAGAAAATAAATAAGAACCTAAACTGCTAGAGATAATAGATCAGAAAAGGATCACATTATCTATATGGGTTGATCAAGTCAATTCACAGAACCTGCTCTGATACCATGTTGAATTTATGAAAAAGATAAATACTTCATTAACTTGATGTGATCGGAAGTCATGAACCCCTATTAATAGAGGAAAGTAGTAGAGTCCAATTACAACTAAACTACCCTCTTCCCAATCACACCAAACTCTAACACTTAAAGATAAGTCCTAGAATAATTAAATAACTCAATATAAATAGAAGACTAACATAACTAAAACACCTTTAAACTGAAACTCTTCCATGTGACCTCCTTTCGTAATAATTTTGACTTTGTAAAACTTCTTATTGTGAGAGTCATGTATGAGGCTTCCATTTCTTCTCTTCAACAAGAAGCAAGAAGCAAAATGTGGTTGCAAGATCTAGTGTAGAAGTAGAATACAGGGCTATGCACATAGTCAGTGAACTCCTATGGGTCAGATCCCTTCTTACCGAATTAATGAGGTCCTATGGGTCTATATTGTGATAACCAAGCATCCATTCATATTACTTCAAATCCAGTCTTCCATGAAAGGACCAAACACATTGAGGTGGACAACCATTTTATATGGGAGTAATTTCAAGCGGGTATAATCTACCTCAAACGTGTTTCATCACAAGATCAAGTAGTGGATATTCCTACTAAACTGGTTACATCTAAGATTTTATCCTTTATATGTGGCAAGCTGGGTATCTATGATATTTTTTCTCCCCCTCCAGCTTGTGTGGGAGTGTTAGAAGATGGGCTCAAGCCCACACGTCCAAGAAAAGAAACCCCACATATCTAAGAGGTGGCATATGGGTAAATATGAAGACTTCTCATAAAGATGGCATGAAGTTGTAAATACTTATCTTTTTTATGTCTCTTCTTTTATAATGTTGTAGCCCTAAAGGGCATTGTAAAATCTATAAATAGAGGCATTGGCTAAGAGGTAGAGCATTCAACTCTCACCTCCTTTTCCCCAAAGTTCGTCGAAGCTCTCTCCCTTGGTAGGCGCTCTCCCTCTTCTCCTCTATCCAAGCTCTCTCTCTTGGTGGTTGATCTCTTCTCTCTCTCTCTTCACCTTCTTCTTCTTAGTTTGGTTGAAGTTCTTATCATGGGATCCTAAATTCTAAAAAATCCATAGAAGCTCTTTTATAGAATCCCAATTCAGTAAGAAGGGATCTGATCTGTAGAAGTTCACTGATTGTGTGGGCCATAGCTTTGTACTCTACTTCTATATTGGACCTTGCAACATCATTCTACATTTTGCTTCTCTATGTAACCAAGTTACCTCCAACTAAGGTACGATACCCTGAAGTGGACTTCCTATCGTCAAGTGATCCAGCCCAATCTGCATATGAGAAACCTTCTATGTTGAACTGCCATGATTCTTATAGAGAAGCCCTTTTCTTGGAGCTCATTTTAAATATCTTAGTATCCTCTCCAAGGTTTGCCAAGGGTAAGTTGTGGTTTGTACATATACTGACTCACCACACTTACTACATATGATATATCTGGTCTAGTCACTATGTAATAAGCTTTCCCACAAACCTCTGATATTTACCTATATCAACATCTTCTCCAAAACTTGCATATAGCTTTGCATTAGCAACCATAGGAGTGTCTATAGGTCGACTCCCCATCATCTCTATGTCCTCTAGTAGATCCAAATAAATACCTTCTTTAAGATAATATAATCCCATGCTTTGATTGGAATACCTCAATTCCAAGAAAATATTTTAGAAGTCCAAGATCATTTGTTTTAAATTCTTGGCATATCTTCTCTTTGACTTATTTTATGTTGTCTGCATCACTACCAGTTAAGATGATACCATCCACATAAAATGATAGTAGTACTTTTTCCTTTAAGGTATTTTTGATAAAGATAGAATGACCTATAGAGCATCAACTGAATCCAAACCATAACATTGTTTAGCTAAATTTGTCAAACCAAGCCCGTAGTGACTGTTTAAGCCCATATAGAGACTTTATCAATTTGCATACCAACTCCCCCTCAACCATAAAACCTAGTGGTTGATGCATATATATTTCTTCTTTTATGTCCCCATTCAAAAAAGCAGTTTTGACATCCAAATGATATACCGGCAAAGAGGAATTAGCAGTTAGAGATACGAAGAGGGGAGAATGTTTCCTCATAATCCACTCCATAACACTAAGTGAATCCCTTTGCAATAATTTAGGCTTTTAGGTGAGCAATAGAACTATCTGGATTGTGTTTGATAGTAAAAACCTATTTACAGCCCACGAGTTTCTTGTCAAGAGGAAGAGGAGGCCAAGTCTGATTCTCATATAACGCATGCATTTCTTCACCCATGGCTGCCTTCTATCCTAGATGTCTCAGAGCCTCCAGATAGGATTGTGAAACATAGATAGAAGAAATAGATGCAAGAAATTGATGGCATGAATAAGACAATCGATGGTGATAAACAAAATTCAATATAGGGTGAGAAGAGGAGGACCTAGTCCAAGTTCAAGACTCCTTTCGTAGAGCTATGGACCCAGTATCAAATTTTGGGCCAAATAAAAGTAGGGAAGAAGGGCTTAAGTAGACTCCATAGGTGTGGTGTTGGCCGAGTCCTCAAGGGGCTGAAGTAGAACAGCATCAAGTGGCCCAGCGGGCTTCAGAGCTGCCTGGACTAATGAAAGACCTGAAGGTGCATCTTTTGAGGAATAAAAAGTTGTGTCCTAAAAAAAGGTGACATCCCTAGAGATAATTAATTAAGGATTATAACAAACATAACCTTTTTAAATACAAGTTTAACCAAAAAGATACACTTAAGAGACTTAGGCTCAAGCTTACTCTTTGAAGGGATGTGACATGAACACAAAAAACCTTCAAAGGGAGAAGGGGTCTTCATCCGGAAATAATAATGAGTATGGGGATTTATAACTAAGGACTAAAGAAGGTAATCTATAATAAGGAAGCAGGTTGTAAGAATGGCATGGGCCCAATAATAAGTAGGGCACCTTCATAGAGTAAAGTAGGCCACAGGCTACCTCAAGGATATGTCGGTTTTTTTCTTTCAACTACACCATTTTGTTGAGGGGCGTAGGCAAATAATGTTTGATGAATAATGTCATTATCATGACAAATGGATTGAAATTCACTATATAGGTACTCTTTAGCATTATCTGATCAAAACACATGTATTTTTTTTCCAAACAGAGTGGACACCATAGTATGAAAGGATTTAAATATGGAAAAAATTTTAGACCGTTCTTTAAACAGAAATAGCAACGTGATTAGAGTGAAGTTGTCAACAAAGGTAACAAAATACTTTACTTGAGATATGCTTGAGACACTTAAGGGTCCCCATACATCTAATGAATTAAGGAAAAGGAAGTAAAGAATAAAATGAGAGGAAGAAGGAAGATAAGAGAAAGCAGAGAGAGGGATGGCTAAGGAGGGGAGAAAGAGAGAGGGCTTGAGAGAAAAGTCTAATGTAAAATTTGATAGAGAAGAGGGGAGTCGTAATGATCTGCCTCATGCCTTGAGTCTCTATTTCAAGTTTAGGAAGGAAGTTTACAATAAGTACAATGCCCTTAAGGCTACAAGCTCTCAAAAGGAAAAGACATAAGTAGACATATATCATCTTCCTTAATTACACCTTGTGCCATCCATATGAAAATATCATTAAATTACACCTTTTTTCACCTCCTTGACATGGGGAAGGTATTTAACTTAATGCCACTTTGAGATGTCTTCCAACAGTAGTCACCTCTCTTATTCCATGATACTGAATGATTGAAACTCAAAAGAGAATAGAGACATACATGCTAAATATTAAGGATGATAGAGTTTAGAAAAAAAATGGATATTATAACTATAGGAAAAGGAAATAGGAGGCCATTGGGGTTGCCTGTGTTGGATGGTGGAGTTACTCCATGTTGAATTTCTGAAAGAGAGAAATATTTCACTAACTTGTCTTAAATTGAGTGCAATGAGCATCTGTTTATAATGGTGGAAACATATAGATTCCGTTTACAATTAAACTACCATTATCCTAGTTACACCCAAAGTTAAATACTAAAAGATGAGTCATGGAACAATTGAACAACTAAACATAAGTAGAAGAATAAAATAAATAAAATACCTTTAACTGAGACTCTTTTGTGAGACCTCCTATTGTGGGACTCCTATAAGATTCCACCATATTAATTTTGGCTTTGTGGGACTTCTTACTGTAAGAGTCATGTAAGACTCTTCCAAATCTGCTCTCAACACTTTATCTCAAGCTAATTTTATAACTTCAGCTTGCACTTAAAAGGATTCTCGTTCTTCAATTTTCTTTTGCTAAAAAGAAAATTCTTCAAAGAAGCAAAAACTTCATCTTCTGTGCTTCCCCTTTCTTTAATATTTTGGTCAAATAAAAATTACGACAACATGTGGAACAAATATCTCTTTCTTGTTTGTGAGTGACTTTTCAACAATAGCCTTTGTGAAGATGTCACCAATTGATTCTTTGAAGGGATATATTGCATAGATATTATGAAATGACAGCCTATCTCAATGTGCTTGGTTCTCTTATGAAAGACTGGACTGGTTGCAATATGGATAGCTACTTGATTGTCACAGTGAACCTATATAGGCTTGGATATCTGAAACCCAAGATTAGTCATGAATGATTTTAGACACAACAATTCACTTATTGCAAGTGCCATAGCTCGATATTCTAATCTGCATAACAACTCAGCTTAAGGCATTGATTAGGCTCCGCAACTTAACAATCTCCCACTTGGGAAACTAATCCATCATCAATCTCCTCTGCAGCGCCAAAAACTTCTCAATTCTCAAAGAGAAGTCTAACCGAAGTTGCACACAGCTTCAGTTTCTCAATCGTAGCAGTATTTGTCAACATATTAGTCAAATTCAGACTTCCTTGAATCTTCTCAAGTGCTAAGACTCCATCCTCCAAAGCCGATCTGAAGAATTGATAACACACCTGTATGTGCTTGGTTCTGGCATGATAAGCATGATTCTTTGCTAAAGGAATAACACTCTGTCTATCACAATACAACACACTCTTCCCATGCTTGAGACCTAATTCTTCCCAAAAAAATTGAAACCATACCATCTCTTTGTTGTCTTCGGTCATGACAACATATTCTGCCTCAATAGTAGAAAGAGCAACTATCTTCTACAACTTAGAGACCCAACTAAATATTGTACCACCCAATGTGTATACATATCTAGTGGTATCATCAATGTCTCCAGCCATGTCAACATCTACATAACCTTATAATCCCATGTTTGACTTTCTAAAACATAAGGCTGAGTCTGTAGTGCCTCTCAAATATATGAGAATCCACTTCACTTCTTTTCAATGTTATATCCCCAGATTACTCACATATTTTCTCTCAACTCCCACTGCATGAGGTAGGGGTGGCATCGAGCCGAGTCGAGCCCGAACCTGCCTATGTTCGAACCGAGTTTGATTTTAATATTTCGAACTAGAGCTCAACTCGAGCCTAGGCTCAAGCCTAAAATTAGTATCGAGCTCGAGCCTAGTAATTTTAACCGAGCTCGAGCTTCAACATACATTTAAAATTTTCAAAAAATACATGTCAAATAAATTGTACATAAAATTATGCATACAGTTTACATAAAATTTGGAAGGACCTCTACTTAAAATTGGGCATAAGGGTGATCGAATCCAGTTGAGTCCAAACCTTGTTCAAGCCAAGCTTGATTTAAATATTTTGAACTCTAGCTCGAGCCAACCCTAGCCTCGAACCTAATATTGTAATCGAACTCGAGCCTAATAATTTTAACTGAGTTCGAGTTCGAGCTATACCCGAGTTTGAGCTTAACCTACATTTAATACTCTATATAAAATATATGTCAAATAAATTATATATAAAATTATGTATACATTTTAAAAAAAGAATGATAGGGGAGGTTTAGGATTGAATTTCAATAATGGATTAAAATGCACCAATATTAATCTTTTTTACTCCAAATGTTGTCTAGCTTATTTTGTAATTTTTGAATCTGGCCATAAATTTACTTTGGCCTCCTTAGTGCCCTTGGTTGAAACTTATATTCTAGGAAAAACTAGAAATGTTTTTCCCATGATACATATTTCCAAAAAAACCTTTAAATAAAATCCTATTACTATTAGTAACTTATTAGAAAATTACAAGAAATATTTTAAAATTTTCTTGGGAAAGTTAAATGGACCTCTTACTGCCTCTTCTAGGGAAATAAATAAAAATTAATAATCAATCTAATATATTACTATACTTATCGATAAATTTTTAATCAAATAAAATGTCAAACACAAAATTGCAATAAAAATTGCCTCGTGCTAAAAGTATTACGGCATCAACTGTCAAATACTTATTCACAAATTTTCTATATGGCTTTCTAGTCCACCTTTGCAGGAAAATCTTACTTAGAAAATTATATGATTTTTTTAATAAGAATTTTCAATTAGAAAAATGTTTAAAAAAAATTTGAGACACTAATAGTCCCTAGAAACTTATTTCTACAAAAATGTATTTTCAATTTCTTCAAGAGCCATGAGGAAGGAGAGTTTAAGGAAAAAAAAAAATTTTCACTTTATGATCTCGCACATGCGAAATCATCTTCGCGCGGAGGGGGAGGGGAATTATTGCTCCGCTGAACTTACGTATTCTGCCGAGAAGACGCAGAAGAAAGAGGTTATGGCGCCGGTGTCATTGGGGATGACGGCTGCGATGGAAACAGAGGCGAAGGCGAGGGGAGGAAGAAATTGAATGACCAGTGACAGAGGCGGCAACAACAACGGATGGGAGGGGCTCGACGGTGATGAGGGGTGGAAGAATTTTCCCTCCCTTGCTCCCGCTCCTGCTCCCATACCCCTGCACCTAACTCAACTCGTTAACGAGCTGGATCGCTAGTCATCAAGCCGAACTTGGATTCGGTCTAGCTCGGCTCATTAATTTAAACGAGCCGATTCCGGATCTCGATCTTGGCTCAAGCTCAAGATCAAGATATACTTAATCGAACCGAGCCAGTACCGAACTGAGCCGAGCTCGAGCTGTTCGCGAGCCGGCTTAGTCGAAGCCACCCCTAGCATGAGATACGTTTGGTCCAATGCACACCATGACATACATGAGACTATCAATAGAAGAAGCATAAGGCATATTGGCATGTAGGCTCTTGATTACAACTTTGGTCATCCCATAAGCGATAACCAAACTCGGTACCACCATAGCCAATGAAGAAACATTCTCAGATTTAGCCTCAAGTTTACTTCTAACAACAGAATCAATATGAATATCATAAATACAACCAAAAACTTTCAAGAAAGAAAAGTTTACCTCTTTGCCGCTCAAGACCTCTTTTGGTATTTTGCAATCCAATGGTGTTGAAGGACCTCTGTTGATCAAATAGGTAGCGGTGCTAATAGCCTCAAATCATAACATTTTTAGTAATCCCACATGTAATTTCATACTCCTAGCATGCTCGTTCAATGTCTCGTTCATCCTTTCAGCCACACAATTCTATTGAGGTTTTCCAGGAATGGTCTTCTTCATCTTGATTCCATTATCAACACAGTACTACTTGAAATCATCATATATGTATTCTCCCCCATTATTTGACTGCAAAAACTTCACCATCATATCTTTCTCATTCTTGAAGGTATCAAAGACATTAGATTTCTTTTTCAGGAAATAAACCTAGACCTTTTTTATTGCATCATCAATAACTGTCACATAGTAGTTAGAACTACTAAGGGAGGTAACAATTGAAGGCCTCCATACATCTGTGTAAACCAACTCCAATTTTGTTGTCTTTTGCTCCTTTCTAATCTTAGAAAAGCTAACCCTTTTTCAGCTTGCCAAAAGTACAACCTTCACACAAACTGTTGTTTGCAGTTTTCAACCCCGGTAGCTTCCCTTTGGATTGAAGCACTTCCATTCCCTTCTCACTCATGTGACCTAGCCTATATTGCCACAAATCAGAATCAGTAATAGCACCAATGGGGAGGGGGGGGGGGGGGGGGGGGGGGGGGGGGGGGCGCCGGTGTCGTTGGGGATGACGGCTGCGATGGAAACAGAGGCGAAGGCGAGGGGAGGAAGAAATTGAATGACCAGTGATAGAGGCGGCGACAACAACGGATGGGAGGGGCTCGACGGTGATGAGGGGTGGAAGAATTTTCCCTCCCTTGCTCCCGCTCCTACTCCCATACCCTCGCACCTAACTCAACTCATTAACGAGTCGGCTCGCTAGTCATCAAGCCGAACTTGGATTCGGTCGAGCTCGGCTCATTAATTTAAACGAGCCGATTCCGGATCTCGAGCTTGGCTCAAGCTCAAGATATACTTAATCGAACCGAGCCGAGCTCGAGCTGTTCGCGAGTCGGCTCAGTCGAAGCCACCCCTAGCATGAGATACGTTTGGTCTAGTGTACACCATGACATACATGAGACTGTCAATAGCAGAAGCATAAGGCACATTGGCATGTAGGCTCTTGATTACAACTTTGGTCATCCCATAAGCGATAACCAAACTCAGTGCCACCATCGCCAATGAAGAAACATATCTCAGATTTAGCCTCAAGTTTACTTCTAACAACAGAATCAATATGAATATAAGAAACACAACCAAAAACTTTCAAGAAAGAAAGGTTTACTTTTTTGCCGCTCAAGACCTCTTTTGGTATTTTGCAATCCAATGGTGTTGAAGGACCTCTGTTGATCAAATTTGTAGCGGTGCGAATAGCCTCAAATCATAACATCTTTAGTAATCCCACATGTAATCTCATGCTCCTAGCACGCTCGTTCAATGTCCCATTCATCCTTTCAGCCACACAATTCTATTGAGATTTTCCAGGAATGGTCTTCTTCATCTTGATTCCATTATCAACACAGTACCACTTGAAATCATCATATATGTATTCTCCCCCATTATTTGACTGCAAAAACTTCACCATCAAATCTTTCTCATTCTCAACCATTGTTCTCCATCTCTTGAAGGTATCAAAGACATCAGATTTCTTTTTTAGGAAATAAACCTAGATCTTTTTTATTGTATCATCAATAACTGTCACATAGTAGTTAGAACCACCAAGGGAGGTAACAATTGAAGGCCTCCACACATCTGTGTGAACCAACTCCAATTTTGCTGTCTTTTGCTCCTTTCTAACCTTAGAAAAGCTAAGTCTTTTCAACTTGCCAAAAATACAACCTTCACACAAACTGTTGTTTGCAGTTTTCAACTCCGATAGCTTCCCTTTGGATTAAAGCACTTTCATTCCCTTCTCACTCATGTGACCTAGCCTATATTGCCACAAATCAGAATCAGTAATAGCATCAACAACTACAACTGTGTCTTTGCAATAAGAAGTGATGTAAAGAGTTCCAGTTTTAACTCCTTGTGCAACAACCAAGGCTCCCTTAACGACTTTTCAGGCAGCACCATTAAAAGTCATATTATGACCTTCATCATCAAGCTGCCCTACTGAGATAAGATTACACATCAGTTTTGGCACATGTCTCACCTTATGAATTTTCCACATTGTCCCATTTGACATCCTCAAACTGATATTACCAATACCGACAATACCCAATGATTCTCCATCAGCAAGATACACCTTCCCATGATCTCTAGCAACATAATTCTCCATGATCTCACGATGTGCGATTGTGGGAAAAGAAACTCTTGAATTTAACACCCAAGAGTCAATAGGGCTATCAACTAATAAGAGTAAAGCATCTTGTACTTCTTCAGTCACCGCATTTGCAGCATCGTTTTTCTTTTCATCTTTCTTCAGTGCTTTGCAGTTTTTCTTTATGTGACCAGACTTCCCACAATTCCAGCACTACACATTCCTTTCGAATTTGGACTTGCTTCTTTCATTCCTTGACTATCCTCTACCATTGACCTTGTCGAAATTCCTCTCGAAGTACCTACCCCTAGTACCGACACTTAGGGCAGAATTAGTTGTTGATGATTCTCCGGAGTCATTTCTATGAACTTCCTCCGAAAGAATGGTATCCCAAACATCATTAAAGATCAACTTCCTATTGCCTACAGAGTTGCTAACCCCAACCTTCCTAGGCTCCCAACAATTTGGCAGAGATGCCAAAAGAATTAAAATACGAACCTCATCATCAAATTTAATTTGAACAGACGTCAATTCATTGACAATCATGCTAAACTCATTCAAATGACATGCTACTAATATATTTTCTGTCATCCTTAAATTGAAGAGTTTTTTCATAAGATGTACCTTATTATTTGCGGAAGGTTTCTCATACATGTCGGATATAATCTTTGTTGATTTTTAGGACTCCATGAATTTAGCTCATGGAGAAACAGAGAAAGAAACTCATTGGGAGAAAATTGGAGGAATAATGGTTATGGAATTGATTCTTACTTACCCTCCCCCTGAAGCTCTATTTATAAATTTATGAAACTATAATATTACAATAATACCCCTGAACTTAGGGTTTAGGTTTTTAACCTTGGAACTTTAACATAATTACATCAATGTCATCTCTATGAGATGACCCTTTATTTACCATCCTGTCATCAATGTATGTGGGCCTATGGGCCTTCTCCTTGATCTATGGGGCTTGATCCTATCTTCTTTATCTCTTGGATCCATAGGTCTTCCTTGGTCTTATGGGCTTAGGCCCATCTTCTAATACACTTGGATGTGTGAGCCTTCCTTGGTCGTGTGGGTTTGGAGGTGAGAGAACAACATGAACTCCTAGCTTGCTGCAAATGATGTATAAAATCTTTTTTTGTATATTATGCTTTCATCTTCCAACACTCCTCCTCATGCTGGTGCTCTCGTTCATGAGGCCCAACTGGTATTATATTAGTGAGAGTAAATCACTCCTAGCCTCTAGGACATTGCTCTGAAGTGTCCACCTCCACCACCGTGTCCCTCCACAGCACAATGACTCTCAAGGGGTAGAGTAATATATGATATTAATTTGGGGAAGTAACAAATATAACAATAAGTTCTTCCGTCATGGACTTCCAGCCACAAAAATGTGATATTTTTATGGGGCTGAAGTTCCTCCGTCATGGACTTCCAACCACAAAAATTTTGATATTTTTTTTACAGGAATGAAGTTCATCTGTCATGGACTCCCAACCACAAATAAATTTGATATTTTTGACGGGGATGAAGTTCCGCCGTCATGGACTCCCAACCACAAATAAATTTGATATTTTTTACGGGGTTGACAATAAATATAACAGTAAGTTCATTCGTCAAGGACTCCCAACCAAAAAAGTATTAATATGTTCTACGAGGTTGACAATAAATATTAGTATGAGGCTACTTCTTCTTCAATAATAATGTCTCATCAAAAGAGACACAATAGCAGCAGTTTAAATGGGCTTGGCTTGGGCCACTTAACACGACCCAAAATAATCTTTGTAATATCACCCATGAAATAATCTTTGTAATATCACCCATGAAATAATCTAATGCACATATCTAGACCAAAATAATATGTTGACCAAAGAATAATCTTTCAATTTTTCAAAAATAATAATCCATCCAGAGGAAAAAAAAATTTATCGAGTCGCACCAAAATCTTGGTCACATTTACCGAGGCCGATACTAAGTGGCCCGGGTCAGGTTGACCCGGACCAAGTTGACTCGGCCCGAGTTGGTCTAGGTTGACTAGGTCTGCTGCTGCACTCGATCGGCTGTGAAGGTGGGCTCGCTGGTCCGAGTTGACTCGGCGAGTTCGGGTCTCGGCAGAACAGAGCGGGCCCGGCTGATTATTTCATGTTTCCTAACTTAGAGACATGAAATAAATAGCGTCTTCTTCCTCACTTCGGCGCATAACAAAGCGCTGTTTTGTTCAAAAAAACAATTTCGGATTCGGGATTATCTGAAAGTAAACAAAAAACGGAAAGAACGAAGATCCCGGCTTCCGAAAAGAGCGGAACAGCAACGGGAAACTTCCCGGAATAGACTAGCCGACAGAGACGAGAGCAGCTTCCGAAAAGGCAATGGATATCTCTTCTTCCGAAACGGCAACACGGCAGGAGATCACGAGAAGCAGTGGACGAAAGATCAATCAGTAGAGGACTTTCCGGAAATAGCAATGGATCGCTTGTTTAACGCAGCAGCAGCTTGAGCACTTCCAAAAATAAACTAATTCGTTAGAGGCAGCAGCGGTGAAGGAAATTTTCCTCTGTTAATGGATCAGCAGAAACGGCAACTCGTCTTCCTCCTCCCTGCTTCCTCTCGGCCGAACAGAGCCGAAACAGCAGACCTTCGGGAGGATATCCAGTGGTGGCGGAGACTCTTCTTGGAAATACGATCATGCACGTATAAATTCCGAAGATAGATGGCTATCAAGCAGACATAACTTAGAGGCTGTAATCTGTTGTCGATGTAGAAATAATCTTCCCACATACTGCGCTAATCATGTGGATAACCCAACTAGCTCAGCACTTCCGACGATAAACTTCCAGCAAGGAGATGGATTGTCCAAGGTAAACTTCCTTCGACGTAACAGAGAAATTTTGGATTTCTGGAATGAGATTATGGTTTACTCGAAGCTGTTCTCCCGAGCCATACCAGCGATTACCAGAGAGATTTGCTCAGGAGGTAATCTTCCCAATAGAGAACCCGAGTCAACTCGGCTCAACTAGGATACAGGAAGAATTAAATAACAACGATGTGCACTAGGAAAAAAAACGAAAAAAAAAAATAATTCCAATGAAGTTCCACAAACTTATGAAAAAGGAACCATCAATATGAGAAAAAAATAATGGGTTTCTTGGAATTCTGAAAACCATATTACGAGTCCTGAAAATCAAAGCTCTGATACCATGTTGATTTTTAGGACTCCATGAATTTAGCTCATGGAAAAAAAATGAAAGAAACTCATTGGGAAAAAAACTGGAGGAAGAAGAGTTGTGGAATTGATTCTTCCTTACCCTCTCCCTAAAGCTCTATTTATAGATTTATGAAACTACAATATTATAATACTACCCCTAAACTTAGGGTTTAGGGTTTTAACCCTGGAACTTTAACATAATTACATCAATGCCATCTCTATGAGATGACCCTTTATTTACCATCCTGCCATCAATGTATGTGGGCCTATGGGTCTTCTCCTTGATCTATGGGCCTTGAGCCCATCTTCTTTATCTCTTGAATCCATGAGCCTTCCTTGGTCTTATGGGCTTGGGCCCATCTTCTAATATACTTAGATGTGTGAGCCTTCCTTGGTCGTGTGGGCTTGGGCCCTGTCTTTCAACAATCTTTATCATCCCCACTATGGTTTTCTCCGTCGCCATGTGATGAGCAACGTTCTTCGACAGTGTTAACTGAACTACTCCCAACACTTGTCTATCAAGGGGATTCCGCTCATCATCTTTCATACTTTCTGGTTTCATATTCAAAAGTGGTGCATGTAATTTTTTATTGTACATATAATCTTCGATCTGCATCTTCCAGAACGCAAAATCCATACCATCAAACTTGTTGATTCCAAGTGCTGATCCTTCTTCATCAGCCATTGCTCTCAATCATGAAGCAAAGCTTTGATACCAGTTGTTAGGAATTAGATGCCCTAATTCCAAACTAATGAGAGCAATAATAATAATCGTTGAAGAAAGGAAAAACGAACACGACAACAAACAAGATTTATACAAGTTTGCCTCAAGGTGAGACTACGTCATTTCTTCCACGCTATAGTAATCCACAATAAAAATGAAATAGTTTACAAGAGAGATTTGTACACACTTAAAGGTATTTTTTCTAACCTCTTGGGTTACAAATCCAGCTTCTTCTCAGTGATGATACTCATCAAGGTGATAAAATCCTAACAATGGCACCCCCATATATAAAGAAAAAATTAGGACAACCGGATTACAAGTGTGAAATCCCCACATTACCCTTAATGCAGCCTTCACACAAACTATTGTTTACTTTTTTCAACCCTGGTAGCTTCCCTTTGGACTGAAGCACTTTCATTCCCTTCTCACTCGTGTAACCAAGCCTGTAATGCCACAAATCAGAATCAATAACAACATCAACAACTACAACTAGAAATGATGTAAAGATTTCTAGTTTTAACTCCTCATGCAACAACCATGTCTCCCTTAGTGACTTTCCATGAAGCACCATTAAAAGTCACATTATGACCTTCATCATCAAGCTACCCATAGAGATCTGATTACGCATTAGTTTTGTTTCAAGTCTCACCTTGTGAATTTTCCACACTGACCCGTTTGACATCCTCAAATTGACGTTACCTATACCAACAATATCCAAAGGTTCTCCATCAGCAGGATACACCTTCCCATGATCTCCAGTAATATAATTCTTCATGATCTCATGGTATACTGTGGTATGAAAAGAAACTCATGAATCTAACACCCACGAGTCAATAGGGCTATCAACCGACAAGAGTAAAGTATCTTGTACTTCTTTAGTCACCACATTTGTAACATCACTTTCTTTTCATCCTTCTTCGGAGCTTTGCAGTTCTTTTTTATGTGACCAAACTTACCACAATTCCAACATTCCATATTCCTTCCGAATTTGGACTTGCTTCAATCATTCCTTGACTTCCCTCCACCATTTCCCTTGTTGGAATTCCTCTAGAAGTCCCTGCCCCTAGTATTGACACTTAGGGCAGAATTAGATGTCGACAATTCTCCGGAGTCCTTTCTATGAACTTCCTTCACAAGAATGGTATCTTGAACATCATTAACGATCAACTTCTTGTTTCCTACAAAGTTGTTGACCTTAGCCCTCATAGGCTCCCAACTATTTGGCAGAGACGCCAAAAGAATTAAAGCTCAAACCTCATCATCAAATTTAATTTGAATGAAGGTCAATTGATTGACAATCTTGCTAAACTCATTCAAATATAATGTCATTGATGTATTTTCTGTCATCTTTAAATTTAAGAGTTTTTTTCATGAGATGTACCTTATTATTTGTTGAAGGCTTCTCATACATGTTGGACAAAATCTTCATCATGCTTATTGTGGATTTCTCTGACGTCACATTGTGAGTAACATTCTTCGACAATGTTAATCGGACTACTCCCAACACCTGTCTATCGAGGAGATTCCAGTCATCATCCTTCATACCTTCGGGTTTCATATCCAGAAGTGGTGCGTGCAACTTTTTACTATACAAATAATCTTTGATCTGCATCCTCCATAACGCAAAATCCATACCATCAAACTTGTTGATTCCAAGTGCCGATCCTTCTCCACAAACCATTGCTCTCAATCATGAACCAAATCTCTTATACCACTTGTTAGGAATTAAATGCCCTAATTCGAAACAAACAAGAGCAATAATAATAATCACAACAGAAGGAAAAAAGTAAGCACGAAAAAACACAACAAGATATACATGTTCGCCTCAAGCTGAGACTACGTCCTACCTTTTGCAGCTGCAATAATTCACAATGAAGATGAAATAGTTAACAACGGAAATCGTACACACTTACATGTGTATTTTTGCTCTAGCTTTTCTCAGCCACAACCATGGTGTTCGAGCTGGTGGGACCCACCATGAGGACGTGGGATACTAAGAAGAGTCCTCACCCAAGCTAGCACGAGTTAAGGAATTAAGAAGCACAAGCGGAAATGAGTTAGAAGACTTGAAGATCAAGTGGGTGTTGGGTTCTCTAGCCATGGTTCGAGTCACCCGATGATCTCCTTTGGCTTCTAGTGTTAATGATGATGAAGAGAGTGTTTTTGGGTTCTTAGAACGGCCAATGATGGCTAACGAGTTCAGGGAGGAAAAAGAGGGGAGACGATGTGAGAGAATGAGCCTTCAAAGGAGCTCCATCCTTAGGCGTCGTGAGAGAGAGAACCTGATTTCATTTACCTATTGAAATTCCTTTTTTCATTCCATTCAATGACACCCACCTTATAAAGATTGGGAACGTCCCCTTACAACAGCTAATGCAAAACCAAAGTTCTGAAAGGAAATTACATCCATACCACTAAGTTGAGAAAATCAGAAAATTACATACGTTATGCTCTACATCTACCTGCTACTCTTAATGATATGGACTCCATAACATCAGCCCCCTCCTAGAGAAAGAGCTTGTCCTCAAGTTCAAATGTGGCGTAAAGGGCTCGGAATTCCTTGAGTGGTTCCCATGATGCTGGAAGCATATCGGCATCAGCCCACTGGACTAAAAGCTCCCATGATTCTTGAACGCGGTGAGCCTACAAGACTTGGGCTGGGGAAGGAAGAGTATGCCCCTCATGCAGTGGAGGCAATGGCGTGTGCAACGTGGGTGAGTCTCCCCGAAAAGTCTTCAAGAGAGAGACATGGAAGATGTCATGTATACTGGCATCTGGGGGGAGCTGGAGGTGATAGGCAACACTGCCGATACGAGCCAAGACCTGGAAAGACCCATAATATTTGGGAGAAAGTTTGTGCCTTCATGCCCATAGACCACCCTGAATGGATTAGTGCCCAGTGATATATGGTACGAGGTGTTATAACAATACTCTGCCCATGCTAACTAGTGTACCCAACGTTTGGGGTTATCCCCAACGAAACACCGCAAATAGATCTCAAGAGTGCGGTTCACCACTTGGGTTTGCCCATCAGATTGAGGGTTGTAGGCGGAGGAGAAGGCCAACTTGGTACCCTGTAATTTGAAGAGTGCTTTCCAAAAGGTACTAGTGAAGACCGCATCTCGGTCACTGGTGATGGACTTGGGTAAGCCATGCAGGCGTACAATCTGATTCATGAAAAGCTGAGCTACCTATGGCAATGTATACGGATGCGACAAGGGCAAGAAGCGGCCGTATTTAGAGAACCGATCCACCACAACTTGAATAACATATTTACCCGAAGAATTGGGGAGGCCCTCGATAAAATCCAGGGAGATCTCTGTCCATACCTGGGATGACAGGTGAAGAGGCTGCAACAAGCCAACTGGGTGGAGGGGTTTCGATTTGTTCCGTTGGCAAACTTGGCACACAGATACATATTCAGCAACCATACACTTCATGCCCTTCCAATAGAAGTCCCTGCTAATGCGGAAGTAAGTTTTCTGCTAGCCCTCATGAGTACTATCATGCAAGGAAGAGGCAATGTTGTTGAGGAGCGGAGACGTGTGATGGAGAAAAATGCGTTTCTTGTAGAAGATGAGGCGGTCCTGAATTTACCAATTGTGGATGACCTTGCCTTCCTCAATCTGCTGGTACAACTGCAGAAGCTCAGGATGTTGTTGGGTTTCACCTCTGATGGTGTCGAGCAAAAGAACCCATGGTTGACTGATAACTTGTAGTTGAGGTTTTGGCAAGTCCCTGTGTGACAATGCGTCTGTGCCACTGTTAAGGTGGTCTGGATTGTATTCCACCTTGAAATCAAACCCCATGAGTTTACTGAGCCAATGTTGTTGGGGGGAAGTCGTGAGACATTGCTCCAACAAGTACTTCAAGCTGCAATGGTCTGTCCGGATCACAAAATGCCTACCCCATAGGTAGGGCCTACGATGCTGAATGGCTTTGGCTAAGCTAATGAGTTCCCATTCTTAGGCAGCTAATTGGTGGTGGTGCACAGCTGAAGTACGCTATGGGGTGGTTGTGCTGTTGTAAGACTGCTCAAATGTCCCCACCGAAAGCATCACATTCAATAATGAACTGGTTGTAAAAAATTGGGAGTTGGAGAACCGGTGCCGAAGCTAAAGACTGTTTCAGTTGGAAGAATGAATCGACTACTGCTGTCCATGTGAAGGCATTCCGCTTGAGTAAGCTTGTAAGCAGTGTGGCGATCTGGCCATAGTCACGAATAAACTTTCTGTAATAGCCGGCCAAGACTAGAAACCCCCTCAAAGCCGTGACCGATTGTGGAATAGGCCAGTCCAGCACTTACCGTATTTTGTTGTTGTCCACTTTCACCCCAGAGGCAGAGATGACATGACCCAAGTAGGCGACCTTGGAGGTCCCCATCGCACATTTGGATTTATTGAGGAACAAATGGTGGGAGCGCAGCAGGTGGAACACCTAACGCAAGTGCTGAATGTGGTCTTCCAAATTCTGATTATAGATTAAGATATCATAAAAAACACAAGAGCATATTTGCTCAAGAAGGGACAAAATACCTCATTCATCAACACCTGGAAGGTGGACGGAGCGTTTGAAAGACCAAAGGGCATCACCAAGAATTCAAAATGGCCTTCAATCACAAATGAGATGGCAGAACATACCCCCACGCTGGTAATTTTTTCCCCATTAGCTACCGAAATGGACAGACCTGAATTGTGTTGATGTGCAAGACCAACTGGTGTGCTGCTGGTTGGCTCAGGAAATTGTGGGTGCTGCCCGAGTTGACCAACGCAAGTAATATAAGAGACTGAATGCCAACGTGTACCTGCATCATATTGGTGTTGTGTAACCCCGTCTTGGCATGGAGGGAAATGGCTGGTTCTTCCTCTTCCGTGTCGCCCTCTTCCTCAAAAGGAGAGCTGTCGTCGGGATCCTCCACCTCTAACCAAAACAGCCTCTTGCATAAGTGGCCTTGGAAGTACTTTTCGTCTCAATTAAAATATACTTTTCGTCTCAATTAAAACATAACCCCTGGGCCTTTCGCTGATCCATTTCGGATTTAGAAAGGCGTTAAATATACTGAGGGGGAGGGGTGGACCTTGAAGGTTCCGATGAATGGGCAGTGGGAGGTCCTTGGCGCAGAGGAGTGTTGTGAGTTGAGGCGGCACCAAACGTACTTCTACTTTGCCAGGGTGGGTGACGTACCAGGGATTCTTTCAGAATTTGGTGTTTAGTATCCAGCGTCCTGGCCAAATTCATAGAATGGGCTAAGGATGGGGGGTCATGCAATTCCACTTGAAGGCGTAAAGCTTCCACCAAACCAGCAGTAAACAAATGAACGTACTGGCTGGGACGCACAAAGGGAATGGCTCGGGCAAGGCGTTCCTGAAACTGTTTCTGATGCACCTCAATGGACCCGTTTTGTTTGAGATTAACCAAATCCCCAAGAGGATTGTTGCGGGCGGGTGGTCCAAACCTCAACAGATAGTAGTCTTTAAATATGTCCCAATCATGCATGTGATGCTCCGAATCAAATTGGGTATACCACAACAGCGCTTCGTCGAGTAGGTGGAAGGTAGCTAGAGAGACCCTCTCCTTGGGTGGGTTCGTTGGTGCCAAAAAAAATGGTCACACCGATGCAACCAGAGTAAGGGGTCAGTAGACCCATCATAGGTGGGAAAGTTCAATTTGGTGTACCTAGGCATGTTGGGAGAGGTGGGGCCGTGAGTGCCTGCTGGAGTGGGAAGGGCAGGGAGCAGGGGGTGCATTGTGGGTTGCTCGCCAGGGCGTGACGGGCGTGAGGGTGTCTTGCATGGCGGAAACTAGTTGTCGCCGAGCATCAACTCGTGTTCCAACCTCCACACGATTTTCTTCAACTACATGGCACCAATCGGTAGGAGAAGAAGAATCGTCTAGGGTGGTCCTACTCTAATACCATGCTATTGGGTTCTCTAGCCATGGATTGAGTCACCCGACGATCTCCTCTAGCTTCTAGTGTTAATGACGATGAAGAGAGTGTTTTTGGGTTCTTAGAACGCCCAATGATGGTTAACAAGTTCAGGGAGGAAAAAGAGAGGAGACGCTGTGAGAGAATGAGCCTTCAAAGGAGCTCCACCCTTAGGCCTCGTGAGAGAGAGAACCTGATCTCGTTTACCTATTGAAATTCCTTTCTTCATTCCATTCAATGACGTCCTTATAAAGATTAGGAACGTCCCCTTACAACATCTAACGCAAAACCAAAATTCTGAGAGGAAATTACATCCATGCCACTAAGTTGAGAAAATCAAAAAATTACATATGTTACCCTCTACGTCTACCTGCTACTCTGGATGCTATGGAGTCCATAACAGTGGGATCCACAAATATTCCACGAGCTGGAAACCTTATCAAGATGAACTAGAAGATCATGAGGGACCCACATGGATAAGACCATGAGTTGGCCTCCTCCCTTATATTCACGTGATTGAAGAAAGAGTTCTAGTTCAACACATATTAGTCTTTTAGTAGATTGTTTTAATTAGACCTATCTTAGAGAGTTAGAGTTGGAATGTAATTAGGAGATTGAAAGGCTAATTGTATAAGGACTCTACCTCTTCCTCTACTATAAATAGAGGTGTTGTAATTCAAAATTAATGAAGTTACACATCTCCTTCTTGAGTTAATCTCTCCCTCTCTTTGCTTGGTGCATACCTCTTTCGTTTTTCTTCTCTCTACCCGAGAGTTCTTCTGCCCTTTTCTTCTTCTTTTTTCTTCTTTCTCTTGCTAAGAATATTGGAAAAGGGATCCTAAATTCAACATGGTATTAGAACATTAAATTTTGGATCCCTTTTCAAATGAATGCTCTGAAGAAATGATGATCAACACCACTCAAAAAAGGTTCTTTTGTGAAGGAAGAACACAAGCCGTGAGATAAGTGCTTGCATTTTTTTCTCTCTTCATGTTACTGGTTTCCGAATTTAGAAGATGATTTGAGGATGAATATGTGAATGCTTTCATCTTATAATATTATGGATATGCATGCCTCTCTATCTAGAAGAAGTTGAACAAGGGTCCCCTTATATTGAAGATTGTTTTTGAGTCTCTTAGAGTGGTATTAGAGGGAAAAAAATAGAATAATAATTTAGCATCAATGCTTAAATTCCCCATACATCGAGTTGCTTGAAGAGTACTACTTGGTGTTATTATAAGAATTTTTTTAAGAAGGGCCTATCATGGCTAAAGAGAATATGAATATCAAAAGTGATATAATGAGAATTGCCACCATACCCTTGCATGGGGTATCATATTTTATGAGTTGGTCCACATCGGTTCGGAGGTTCCTTATAACCAAAGACCTACTTGCTCACCTCACCACCCGAGGACCACCTACTGATGAAGATGATATTTTTTTATAATAAATGGTTGAAAAATTGTTGGAAGATAAGCTCAAGCCCACACAACCAAGGAAGACCGACATATCTAAGATTATTAAGATGGGTCACACGATCAAGAAAGGCCCACAAGATGGGCCCAAGCCCATAAGAAGTAAGACCAACAAGGATTACCATGAGCTAGCATCCTTATCACATAAGTTGGAAGATCAAGAAGAACTCACAAAAGTATCTTATCTTATGGTCCCTTCAAAGAAGATTTTTAGTTTGAGTTATGTTTGTCTTTTATCTATATTGAGTTATTTAATTATGTTAGGACTTATCTTTAAGTGTTAGAGTTTGGGTGTAATTGGGACAAGGGTAGTTTTATTGTTATTGGACTCTACTACCTTCCTCTATTATAAATATAGGTTATTGTACTATGATTACAACAAGTTATTGAGGTCAATGAAGTATTTCACTTTTCCATAAATTCAACATGGTATCAGAGCAGGTTCTGTGAGTTGACTTGGTCAACTCATGGAGGTAATGTGATCCTTTTCTCTAAATCCTAAACCCTAAGTCTAGGTTCGTAGTTATTTTTTTCAGTCCCTACACGTGTAGTTTTCTTTGCGTTTTTACTCTATACATAGTTTTTTATATTTCAAATTATATATACATAGTTTTTTATATTTTCAAATTATATATTTAAGGAAAGATATTTTAGTCTAATTTCAAAATAAAAATGATTTGTTCCGATCGGAGTTATCTACAGAGAGATATATATATTTGAATGAGAGCAGGTCAGATTGCTAAAGTGGTTCGAGCAGCATCAGAAAGTTTCTGCTTCCGAGGTATTTTTTGTATCAAGAATTAGACTTTATATGGAGAAATATATATCAAAAGAAATATCTATAATTCTATTATTTTACCTATTCAACCAATTTTTTATTTGAGTTATCTACAAAGAGAAATCGATATTTGAAACAGCAAAGTTCAGATTGAAAAAGAGGTTCAAGCGGCAGCAGAAATCCTCAAATTTTGAGGTATTTTATGCTATCAAGAAAGAGAGCTTATATGAAGAATTATATATCAAAAGAAAGATACGTAAGTCTATTTTCTTACCTAATCAACCAATTCTTGGTATGATTTTTTTATAAGGATATATTGATCTTGGAAGAGTCGATGGTCATTCTGGAAAAATAGGAGAAACAATACTTAGTTCTGCCGGATGACAGAGACCGAAATATATCAGATTATTTATCTTCTGATAATTTTATTTTATGAAGAGATGTTATATTTGGATGAAATATATATAATTATAATTTCAAACAAAGAAACTTTCATGTCAATCTGATCTATATTTAAATAAATATTCGCATTGGAAGAATTAAAGGTCATGTTGGTATTCTGTTACATTAAAAATCTGAATTTAAGCAGATTGTTTTGTGTCACTTTTTGAGTTGATATATCAGGAAAATATCTCACTTATCCCTGGTTTGAGGGCTTATTTATGCACCTCTGTTATTTGGGCCTATTGCTACATCTACGATATTTGGTTCAAGCTGGGATCACTGCCATTACCTCCCAGCTTGAGGGGGAGAAGTAGAAGAAGTACAAGAAAGGGGGAGCACAAAAGATGAAGCTTGTGCATCTAAGAAAAAATGTTCATATCGGATTATGATTATTTCATGGGTCCTTCAACAAGGTCTATTAATTTGGCTCATGTTATATGTGTTAAAAAATGGTCATGTTATATTCAGTTGTAGCTATTATGCCTCTTTGGGGACATTATTATTGAAGAAGAGGTGGCCTCATGTCATCATTTATTTTACCCTGTCAAAAAGATCAAAATTATTTGTAGTAGGAAGTCCATGATGGAGGAACTTCCTCCCCCCCGTAATGGCTTTTATGACTCCTACCTCTTGAGAGTCATTGTCCTGTGGAGGGACACGGTGGTGTACACTTTAAAGCAATGCCGATAGACACACTACTGATATAAGACGGAGTGTGCCCTACATCCAGCATTAGGACTGGAGTATGAAGCAATGACTTACTGGCTAGGAGTGATTTTTACTCTCACTTATACCAGAAGGCCTCATGGAAGGTCGCAAAAATGTGAGGGGGAATGTTGGAAGATGAAGGCATATTGGAAAATGTGTCATTTTATACAAAAATATTCTATACATCATTTGCAGGAAGCTGGGAGTTCATGTTTTTCTCTCACCCCCAACTTGAGGGGGAGTGTTGGATGATAAGCTCAAGCCCACATGACTAAGGATGACCCACATATCTAAGATTATTATAAGATGGACCACACGATCAAGGAAGGCCCACAAGATGGGCCCAAGCCCATAAGAAGTAGGACCCACAATGATTACAATGAGCTGACATCCTTATCACATCAGCTGGAAGATCAAGAAGGACTCACAAATGTATCTTATCCTATGGTCACGTCAAAGAAGAGTTTTAGTTTTAGTTATATTTGTCTTTTATCTATATTGAATTATTTAATTATGGTAGGACTTATCTTTCAGTGTTAGAGTTTGGGTGTAATTGGGACAAGGGTAGTTTTATTGTAATTGGACTCTACTACCTTCCTCTATTATAAATAGAGGTTCATGTACTCTGATTAAAACAAGTTATTGATGGTCAATGAAGTATTTCACTTTTCCTTAAATTCAACCTGGTATCAGAGCAGGTTCAGTGAGTTGACTTGGAGGGGGGGGGGGGGGGAGAGGAGGTGGTCATCTTGTCTCAGAAGATGAACTTCAGCCGCATTACTTAGTTTATCTCCTGAGGTCGTTAGTGAAGAGTCGGACTTCAAATCATGTACATGACTAACATGACTCAGGAGATCAGGTCCAAAGTGTAAACGATGGAATGCGCTTTCCGCCCAAATTTGGCATTCATGCACATGAAACGATCGCTCTCTTCTCATTTCATTCCCCCACCCCCTCTCTCGGCTTTGTCATCCATCTCTCTACTCCCTCTCTCGGCTTCGACATCTCACTCCGGTCTCCCTCTCTACAACCTCTCCCTCTCGACCTCCGTCGCTGAGTACGGGAGGTTGTAGAGCACGAGAGGCTGAGCATCTATTGTAGAGCCTCTCGGCCTCCCTACTTCTCTTCTCTCTCGGCCACCCTCTCTTCTCCCTCTCGGCATACCATCGGAGTGCCGCCTCTGTCGGAGTTGCCCGCTGGCTCGCCACTAAGGAAGACGATGTGCAAGACGATGGTTTGATTTTTCCTAAGTTAGGAAAACTTAAACTATCGTCATAAAAATCACTAATTTATAATTTTTATTTATAAAATAATTTTTTTATTTATTTAATTTATTTATTTTATAAATACTATATTAAAATAGTGATTTATTATTAAAATAAATATTTGATAATTTATTTTGGTTTAATTATCCCATTGCTATAATTAATTAAACCAATAGTTTAAAATTTTTTGACAATATATTATTAATTATTAATACATAAAATATATTATGTTATTGATAAATATATAAATTTAATTATTATTTTATTAAATTACTGGTTTTTAATATTAAAACATATCTTATGTTATTAAAAAATAATTTATAACGTTATTTATTTATTAATTTTTATTAATCAAGTGCGTATTTCATTGGCTCACGTAATTACTAATTCAATTAATAAATATATTAATATATTTAATTATACATTAAATAACTTATTTGTGTAGTAATAATGATTTTTTTACCTAATTTGGGGTATAAGGATTATGTTGTAATTAAGTGTACTATAAGGGTTTAAGGATTCTCTTGTTTTTTTTGTTTTTCTTATGTTGGGGCACTAGCACTGGAAACTGTTTTCCAATGTACCTGAAGTCGTCAACACTAACCCCAAGTGCGAAGATGAAGTTCATGTAGATGACTGACATGAACTTCATGTTGGAGATGAACATGAACTTCAAAAATCCGTTTTGTTGACAAACCCGCCCTTGGTCAACTCATGGACGTATTGTGATCATTTTCTCTAAACCCTAAACCCTAAGTCTAGGTTCGTAGTTATTTTTTTAGTCTCTACACCTATAGTTTGATTTGCATTTTGTTTTTCTATACGTAGTTTTTTATATTAAAAAATATATATTGACGGAAAGATATTTGAGTCTACTTTCTAATGAGAAATTATTTTTTCCAATCGGACTTATCTACAGAGAGATATAGATATTTGAATGAGCACATGTTAGATTGCTAAAGTGGTTCGAGTAACAGTAGAAAGCTTCAGCTTCTGAGATATTTTTTGCTATTAAGAATTAGAATTTATATAAAGAAATATATATCAAAAGAAATATCTGTAAGTCTATTCTTTTACCTATTCAACCATTTTTTTATCTGAGATATCTACAAAGAGAAATCGATATTTGAAGCAGTAAAGGTCAGATTGAAAAAGAGGTTCAAGCGGTAGCAGAAATCCTCAACTTTCGTGGTATTTTATGCTATAAAAAAAGAGGCTTTATATGAAGAATTATATATCAAAAGAAATATACATAAGTCTATTTTCTTACCTATTAAACCAATTCTCAGTATGAGTTTTTTATAAGGAGATATTGATCTTGGAAGAGTTGATGGTTATTCTGGAAAAAAAGGAGAAATAGTACTTAGTTCGGCCAGATGAACGAGACCGAAATCTGTCAGATTATTTATCTTCTAATAATTATATGTTATGAAGAGATGTTATACTTGGATGAAATATATATAATTCTAGTTTCAGACGAAGAAAATTTCATGTCAGTCTGATTTATATTTAAAGAAATATTCGCATTGGAAGAATCAAAGGTCATGTCGGTATTCTGTTAATTGAAAATCCAAATTTAAGCCGATTGTTTTGTGTCACTTTTTGAGTTGATATATCAGGAAAATATCTCACTTATCCCTGGTTTGAGGGCTTATTTATACATCTCTGTTATTTGCATCTATTGCTACATCTATGATATTTGGTTCAAGCTGGGATCACTCCCATTACCTCCCAACTTGAGGGGGAGAAGTAGAAGAAGTACAAGAAGTACAAGAAAGGGGGAGCACAAAAGATGAAACTTGTGCATCTAAGAAAATTTTTTTATATCGGATTATGATTATTTCATGGCTCCTTCTACAAGGTTTATTATTTTGGTTCATGTTATATGTGTTGGAAGATGGTCGTGTTATATTCAGTTGTAGCTATTATGTCTCTTTGGGGACATTGTTATTGAAGAAGAGGTGGCCTCATGTCATCATTTATTTTACCTTGTCAAAAAGATAAAAATTATTCGTGGTTGGAAGTCCATGATGGAGGAACTTCATCCCCGTCCAAAAGATCAAAATTATTTGTGGTTGGAAGTCCATGACGGAGGAACTTATTATTACATCTATGTTATCCTCCACAACCCCTCCCCCCACCCACTTGAGAGTCGTTGTCCTGTGGAGGGACACGGTGGTGGACACTTTAGAGCAATGCTGATAGACACACTACCGATAGAAGATGGAATGTGCCTTACATCCAACATTAGGAAAGGAGTATGAAGCAATGGCTTACCAGCTAGGAGTGATTTTTACTCTCACTTAAGCCACAGGGCTTCATGGATGGACGCAACAGCGTGAGGGGGAATGTTGGAAGATGAAGGCATATTGAAAGATATGCCATTTTATAAAAAAATATTCTATACATCATTTGCAGCAAGTTGGGAGTTCATGTTGTTCTCTCACACCCAGCTTGAGGGGGAGTGTTGGACGATAAGCAGAAGCCCACATGACCAAGGAAGACCCACATATCTAAGATTTTTTTAAGATGAGCCACATGACCAAGGAAGGCCACAAGATGGGCCCAAGCCCATAAAAAGTTGGACCCACAATGATTACCCTGAGCTGGCATCCTTATCACATCAGTTGGAGGATCAAGAAGGACTCACAAAAGTATCTTATCTTATGGTCACGTCAAAGAAGAGTTTTAGTTTGAGTTATGTTTGTCTTTTATCTATATTGAGTTATTTAATTATGTTAGGACTTATCTTTAAGTGTTAGAGTTTGGGTATAATTGAGACAAGGGTAGTTTTATTGTAATTGGACTCTACTACCTTCCTCTATTATAAATCGAGGTTCATGTACTCTGATTACAACAAGTTATCGATGTCAATGAAGTACTTCACTTTTCCATAAGTTCAACAAAAATGATACTTTGGTGATTAGTTGGCTAATCAATAGCATGGAAGAACATGTCTCCAACAAAGTCATTCATCTTGACACTGCTAAACAAATTTGGGAGACATGTGTTAAACTATACTCTTGCCCAGATACTCTACATAGACCATATGACATTCTCCAAAGAATGTTGAATACTAATCAAGGAGAAAATATCCATGAGTACTTGGCCGGCTTTAGAGGCTTTCTTCAAGAGTGGAAGTTAGCTCAGCCTTCAACCACAAATGTTTCTATCAAAGAAAAGCAGAAGGAAACTTTTATTACTGCGATTTTCCTTGCAAATGTTAAACCCCATCTTGAGATTGCTAAGAGTCAACTTCTGAGTGTTTCTGTTGTCCCCAAGTTTGATGGTGTATGTGCAACACTACTTTGTATTCCAGACACTTCTTCCTCCACTAATTAAGTATCATCTGCTATGTATTTTGATCATAGAGGATCATCATTTGACCGTGACTGTGGTTGAGCCGAGGCAGAGGACGAGGTGGAAGGACTGGTGATGGTAGAGCAGATGGGAAAGAATGTACTCATTGTAAAAAATTTGGCCACATTATAGATCAATGATATTATAAGGATTCCAAGGCATGCAATTACTGTGGACAATATGGCCATTATAAAGAAAAATGTTATAAAGCTAATGGACAGTTAGAATTGACAAGGGCTAATCAAGCCTTTGTAAGTGATACAAAAGAAGAACAACCCACAAAATCAACAGCACAGAAATTTTTTACTGATGAAGAGTATGAGCTATTTTTGAAAATGAAGACAATGCTGGGTTCTTCTCCTAGTTCCTCCGTAACTACTGCTGCCACTGTGGCTTCAGGTATGCTATCTGCCTCATCTTCATCCTGGATAATTGACTCAGGAGCCTCCGAGCATCTTACAGGTAACAAAAATTTATTACATTCTCTATCTCCGAGTCTTTCACACAAGTTTGTGACCATAGCTGACGGTTCTCAAACAAAAGTCCAAGGGAAAGGTTCCACTTATGTCACACCATCACTTCCACTCACTGATATTCTTTTCTTTCCTACTTTCCCTTTGAATCTATTATCTATTAGTCAGCTGACAAAATATTTTAATTGCTCTGTTACCTTCTCACCAACTTCATGTGGCTTTCATGATCTTGTAATGAAGAGGGTGATTGGTTGAGGCCATGAACAAGGGGGGGCTTTACTACTTGGACGTGCCAAAAATTAATATGTTTTCCACTACTGAAAATGAGACACGGTTATGGCACAACCGGTTGGGACATCCATCTGCACAGTCTATTCATTATATGTTTCCTTCTCTTAAAGTAAGGTCAGAATTTCATTGCGAGGTTTGTCAATTGAGTAAACATCAATGGAGTACATACTCTTCTTGTCCAAAAGTCAAAAGTGTTACTCCATTTTCTTTAATTCATACTGATGTTTGGAGGCCCTTGAGTGTCTCCAACATTTCTCAAGTGTTGAATTTATGGAAAAGAGAAATACTTCATTGACTTCATTAACTTAGTGTACATGAACCTCTATTTATTATAGAGGAAGGTAGTAGAGTCCAATTACAATAAAACTACCTTTGTCCCAATTACACCCAAACTCTAACACTTAAGGATAAGTCCTAGCATAATTAAATAACTCAATATAGATAAAAGACAAACATAACTCAAACTAAAACTCTTCTAGGATGTGACCATAAGATAAAGATGCCTTTGTGAGTCCTTCTTGTTCTTCTAACTTATATGATAAGGATGCCAGCTCATGGTAATCATGGTGGATCCTACTTCTTATGGATTTGGGCCCATCTTGTGGGCCTTCTTTGGTCGTGTGACCCATCTTATAATACTCTTAGATATGTGGGCCTTCCTTAGTCGTGTGGGCTTGGGCCCTATCTTCCAACACTCCCCCTCAAGATGGGGGTGAGAGAATATCAAGAACTTCCAGTTAGCTGCAAATGATGTATAAAATCTTTTTGTATAAAATGGCAGTCCTCCAATCTTCCAACACTCCCTCTCATGCTGGTGCTCTCTTCCTTGAGACCCGGCTGGCCAATTCAGGAGGATATAACATAGATGTAATAATAAGCTCCTCCGCCATGGTGTCCCAATCATTGACACTTGATATTTTTTATGGGTTATTAAGTTCCTCCGTCATGGAATCCCAACCTTTGACACTTGATATTTTTTACAGGGTACTAAGTTCCTCCTTCATGGAATCTCAACCATTGACACTTGATATTTTTGACGAGGTATTAAGTTCCTTCGTCATGGAATCCCAACCATTGAAATTTTTGATATTTTTGAACGAGACATATAAATAATGGTATGAGGCCACCTCTTCTTCAATAATAATGTCTCCAAAGAGACATAATAGCTCGAGTTGAATATAATAAGACCATCTTCCAATACATATAACACGAACAAAATAATAAACTTTGTAAAATAACCCATGAAATAATTTGATATAAAAATTTCTTCTTAGATGCACAAGCTTCATTTGTGTTCCCCCTCCCTTGAATATTTTGGTCACATAAACTTTATCCACAATATCTGGAAAAAATACTTCTTTTTTGTTCTTCTTCTATATCTACCCCTCAAGCTGGGAGGTGATGGCAATGATCCCAGCTTGAACCAAACAACATAGATGCAGCAATAAGCCAAAATAATAGAGATGTAGTAATAAGCCTTCAATCCAGGGAAAAGTGAGATATTTTTCTGATATAGCAACTCAAAAAGTGACACAAAACAATCGGCTAAAATTCGGATTTTTCAATGTAACAGGATACCAACATGACCTTTGATTCTTCCAGTGCGAATATATCTTTAAATATAGATCAAATTGAAATGAAATTTTCTCATTATGAAAGTAGACTTAAATGCCTTTCATCCAAGTATAACTTCTCTTCATAAAATATAATTATTAGAAGATAAATAATCTGATAGATTTTGGTCTCTATCATCTGGCTGAACTAAGTACTATTTTTACTTTTTTTCCAGCATGACCATTGACTCTTCCAAGATCAATATCTCCTTATAAAAAAATCGTACCTAGAATTGGTTGAATAGGTAAGAAAATATACTTACAGATATTTCTATTGATATATAATTCTCCATATGAAGTCTCTTTCTTGATAGCATAAAATACCTCGGAAGTTGAGGCTTTCTACTATTGCTTGAACCTTTTTTGCAATATGAACTTCACTCATTCAAACATCCATATCTCTCTGTAGATAAATCTGATTGGAAAAAAATAGTTTTTCCTTGGAAAGTAGACTCAAAACTATTTCCGTCAATATATAATTTGTAATATTAAAAACTTCTTATAGAGGTAAAAACACAAAGCAAACTATAGGGGTAGAGATTGAAAAAAAAAAAACTACGAACCTAGACATAGGGTTTAGGGTTTAGAGAAAAGGATCACATTGCCTCTGTGGGTTGACCACGTCAACTCACAGAACCTGATCTAATACCATGGTGAATTTATGGAAAAGAGAAATAATTCATTGACTTCATTAACTTAGAGTACATGAACCTTTATTTATAATAGCGGAAGGTAGTAGAGTCCAATTACAATAAAACTACCTTCGTCGCAATTACACCCAAACTCTAACACTTAAAGATAAGTCCAAGCATAATTAAATAACTCAATATAGATAAAAGACAAAAATAACTCAAACTAAAACTCTTCTACGACATAACCATAAGATAAAGATGCCTTTGTGAGTCCTTGATCTTCCAACTTATGTGATAAGGATGTTAGCTTGTGGTAATCATGGTGAGTCCTACTTCTTATGAGCTTAGTCCCATATTGTGGGCCTTCTTTGGTCGTGTGGCCCATCTTATAATACTCTTAGATATGTGGGCCTTCCTTGGTCATGTGGGCATGAGCCCTATCTTCCAATATCAAGCAAAATATTTTATTATATTTATTGTTGATTTCACTTGCACAACTTGGTTGTTTATATTTAAGGAGCATTCTGAGATACCATTTATTTTTAAATAATTTCATGCTATGGTACTCACACAATTTGGTCAGAAAATAAAAATTCTCTGGTCTGATAATGCCAAAGAATATGTTTCCAAAGACCTTGACTCTTTTTGTCAAGAAAATTGCAATATCCATCAAACATCATGTGGCTACACTCCTCAACAAAATGGTGTAGCCGAATGGAAAAATCATCATATTCTTGAGGTAGCTCGAGGTTTATTATATGCCAAGAAAGTTCCATACTTTTATTGGCCTAATGTAGTCCTTATGGCTTGCTTTCTTATAAATTATCTACCATCTACCGTTCTTGGTAATAAATCTACTTACTCTAGATTATTATCAAATGATGATCCATTTTCACTACCTTTGAAAGTCTTCGGATGTCAATGTTTTGTTCATAATTCATTTCCTAGACACAGAAAACTTGATCCTAAATCTATCAAGTGTATCTTTTTGGGATACTCTCGCATACAAAAGGGTTATGTTTGTTATAGTCCTACTCTTCAACGTTTATTTGTGTCCAGGGATGTAACATTTTTTGAAGACTCCTCATTTTATTTTGATAGTGCTCCTCCTGGTCTATCCTCAGCACCAAGTTCCCCTCGACCGGTTGTGCCTCGTGATACAGAGATTATTCAACCCCCAGAGCAAGTGGCCGACACCACACTTGCCAAGTTATCAGATCCAACAGAGGTAAGTCCTTCATCACCAGTTATTTTTGGCCCTCAATATGATACTCATCCTACTTCTATAAGGAAAGAACCTAGATCTTGCAATAGACCTTCTACTTCTCATCCCATTTCAAAATTTGTGTCTCATCATCACCTCTCACCTTTATGTTGTCAGTTTCTTTCTTCTATTTCCTCCATATCTGTTCCACAACCCTATCAGGAGCCTCTATAACATCCAGGGTGGAAGGTAGCAATGGATGAAGAAATGAAGGCATTAATGACAATCATAAATGGTCACTGATTCCTCTTCCAACAGATAAAAAACCCGTTGGTTGCAAGTGAGTTTATACTGTCAAACATAATCCGAATGGGTCAATTGCACGACTGAAGGCTCAATTGGTTGCCAAAGGTTATACTCAGTGTTATGGAATTAATTATGAAGA
The DNA here is from genome assembly GCF_029961685.1 of Aristolochia californica. Taxonomy (NCBI): domain Eukaryota; kingdom Viridiplantae; phylum Streptophyta; class Magnoliopsida; order Piperales; family Aristolochiaceae; genus Aristolochia; species Aristolochia californica. The sequence goes on along the minus strand of NW_027182279.1, from coordinate 23,409,642 downwards.
AACCTTCTCTCCAGTGGAAAAAATGAACTCGGTACGTATATTATTATCTCTGGTGGCCAATTCATCATGGCCAATATATCAACTTGATGTGAAAATGCATTTCTTAATGGTGATATTAAAGAAGAAATTTACATGCAACAACCATCTGTGTATGTGGTTGAGGGGGAGTCAGTATGCCGTCTAAAAAATTCTTTATATGGTCTAAAGCAGTCCCCTCGGGTATGGTTTGAGAAATTTAAGTCAAGCCCTCATACGGGTTGGCTTTTACAGATGCTCTGGAGTTAACTCAGTATTTATTGAAAATACACCTAGAGGTAAGGTGATTCTGGTTGTATATGTTGATGATATCATTTTAACTGGGAGTGATTCCGAGGGCATCCAGAAAACAAAGGAGAAAATATGTGCTGAATTCAAGATGAAGGATCTTGGACTACTCAAATATTTTTTGGGTATTGAAGTATTACTATCCAAACATGGGATTGTGTTATCCCAAAGGAAGTATGCCCTTGATCCACTAGAGGAGATAGGAATGATGGGATGCAATCTAGCAAACACTCCTATGGACTCAAATACAAAATTATGTGGAGGCACTGGAGAAGATGTAGATATTGGAAAATATCAAAGACTAGTGAGAAGACTTATTTACATGTGTGTAACAAGTCCGGATATTTCATATGCGGTAAGTGTGGTAAGTCAATACATACACAAGCCACGATTGAATTGTTGGCAAACACTTGAAAGGATACTACGATATCTTATAGGACCTCCAGGAAGAGGGTTTCTCTATAAAAGCCATGGTCACTTCAACATCAAAGGATTCTCAGATGCAAACTGGGCCGGATCCCCGGATGACAGAAAATCTACTTCGGGATTTTGTACAATGGTTGGAGGGAATTTGGTTACATGGAAAAATAAGAAGCAAAATGTAGTAGCATGGTCTAGTACAGAAGTAGAATACAGATCCATGGCATACACTGTTATTGAACTTCTATGGATAGGATCTCTTCTCACTGAATTGGGATTCTACGAAGAAGCTCCGATAGATCTAGACTATGATAATCAAATAACAATACACATTACATCGAATCCAGTCTTCCATGAAAGAACAAAGAATATTGAAGTGGACTACCATTTTATACGAGAAAAGTTCCAAGCAGGTTTCTTATCTCTAAAGCATATATCATCACAAAGTCAAGTTGCAGATATTCTCAGCAAGCAAGTCATTCACAAGATTATGTCTACCATATACAGCTAGCTAGGCATTTATGATGTCTTCTCACCCCCAGCTTGAGGGGGAGTGTTACAATGTGGGACCCACCATGGTGCTCGATCTGGTGGGACCCACCATGAAGACGTGGGACACCAAGAAGAGTCCTCACCCAAGCTAGCACGGTTAAGGAATTAAGAAGAACAAGCCGAAATAAGTTGGAAGACTTGAAGATCAAGTCGAACCCTCAAATATCGCACGAGCTGGCAACCTTATCAAGATGAGCTGAAAGATCATGAAGGACCCACAAGGATAAGGCCACGAGTTAGCCTCCTCCCTTATATTCATGTGATTGAAGAAAGAGTTCTAGTTCAACTCATATTAGTCTTGTAGTAGATTGTTTTAATTAGACTTATCTCAGAGAGTTAGATTTGGAATGTAATTAGGAGATTGAAAGGCTAATTGTATAAGGACTCTACCTTTTCCTCTACTATAAATAGAGGTGTTGTAATTCGGAATTAATGAAGTTACACATCTCCTTCTTGAGTTAATCTCTCCCTCTCTCTTTGCTTGGCCCATACCTCTTTTTCTCTTTTCTTTTTCTTCTCTCTACTCGAGAGCACTTCTTCCCTTTTCTTCTTTTTCTTTCTTCTTTATCTTGCTCAAAATATTGGAAAAGGGATCATAAATTCAACAAGCATTAGTAAAGCCTTTAATTTTTGTATGACCATGACATTTATATAGTGTAGAATTTAGGATCTCATGAAAGGAACTTTAGATCAACAAGAAAGAAGAAGAAGAAGAAGAGAGAAGGACAAGAGAAGAAGAAGAACATGGAAGGAGAGAGTTTGGATTAAGGGAGAAGAGGGTTGCGTCAAAAAGAAAAATGAGGGCTCGATGAATTTGTGGAAAGAGAGGAGAGTGTTTCAATGCCCTACCTCTTAGCCAATGCCTTTATTTATAGTTTTACAATGCCCTTAGGGCTACAACTTGATAAAACAAAAGACATAAAAGGAACACATATTTACACTTCTATGCCATCTTTATGGAAAGTACCATATTTTACACATATGCCACTCCTTTGACGTGTGGGCTTCTTGTCTTGAGCTCGTGGGCTTGAGCCCATCTTCCAACACTCCCCCTCAAGCTGGAGGAGAAAAGACATCATAAATACCCAGCTTGCCACATATAAACGATAGGATTTTAGATGTAACGGGTTTAGTGAGAATATCAGCTACTTGCTCTTGAGATGACACATGTTTGAGAGAGATTATTCCTGCTTGAAACTTCTCTCGTATAAAATGACAATCCACCTCAATATGTTTAGTTCTTTCATGAAAAACTGGATTTGAAATAATATGAATGGCTGCTTGATTATCACAATGCAGATTCATGGACCCTTTTTTATAAAAACCTAGTTCGGTAAGAAGGGTCTTGACCCATAAAAGTTCACTAACGGTATGGGCCATAGTTCTGTATTCTGCTTCGGCGCTAGAACTTGCAACCACATTTTGCTTCTTACTTTTCCATGTAACCAAGTTTCCCCCAACCAGAGTACAATATCCTGATGTAGATTTTCTATCATCAGGAGATCCAGCCCAATCTACATCTAAGAAGCCTTCTATGTTGAAGTGCCCATATTTTTTATACAACAATCCTGTTCCTGGAGCTCCTTTTAAATAACGTAATGTTCTCTCTAAAGCCTGCCAGTGGGTAACTTGTGGTTTGTGCATGAATTGACTCGCTACACTTACAACATATGATAAGTCTGGCCTAGTTACCGTGAGATTAATAAGTTTTCCCACGAGTCTTTGATATTTGCCAATATCAATATCTTCTTCATTTGTGGCACATAATTTTACATTTGTATCCATAGGTGTGTCAACTGGTCTACAACCTTTCATTCCTATTTCTTCAAGGAGATCCAAGATATATTTCCTTTGAGACAATATTATCCCATGTTTAGATTGAAGAACTTCTATACCCAAAAAGACATATCATCTGCTTCACCTCTTGTATGCTCAAAGCATCATCACCGGTTAAGATAATATCATCCACGTATACGGCCAATAATATTTTCCCTTTGACCGTATCTTTATAATATATGGAATGATCAACTGAGCACCGATGAAAACCAAACCGTAGGAGTGCTTGACTAAATTTATCAAACCAAGCCCGAGGGGACTGTTTAAGCCTATAAAGACTTTTTTAACCGACATACTGACTCCCCTTCAACCACATAACCAGTTGGTTGAACCATATAAATTTCCTCACTGATATCACCATTTTAAAAAGCATTTTTAATATCCAACTGATAGACGAGCCATGAGGAGTTAGCAACAATAGATAAGATGATGCGTACCGAATTCAATTTTGCAACAGGAGAGAAGGTCTCCTCATAATCTATCCCATAGCACTGCGTATAGCCCTTAGCAACTAGTAGAGCTTTAAGACGAGCAATTGATCCATCTGGATTATGTTTCACCAAAAAAACCCATCAACAACCAACCGATCTTTTACCTTTCGGGAGTGATGTTAAGTACCAGGTTTGGTTTTTGTATAAGGCATGCATTTCTTCATCCATAGCCACCTTCTATCCTGGATGTCTCAGGGCCTCCTGATACGACTACGAAACGGAAGTAGAAGAAAGGGATGCAAGAAACTGAAAATACTCGAAAGACAAGCGATGGTGAGACATAAAAATTTGAGATAGGATGTGAAGTAGTACAGGAGCGATGTTCTTTTCTTAAAGCAATATGCCGAGTATCAAATTCAGGCCCATACATAGGGAGAAGGACTTAACTCGGGTGGATCCGACAACTCTACAAGTGAAGGTACGGCCGGTGCATCTAGGGATGGTTCCACTTCTAGATTGAATGACACAAGCGGACAAGGAGTAGTAGAAGGACAAGTCCATCCTGGAGGAGCATCATGGGAGGAGTAGAAGGGGGTGTCCTCAAAGAAAGTCACATCCCTAGAGATAAACATCCTCCGAAGGGTAGGATTGTAATAGACATAACCTTTCTGGGTGCGAGAGTACCCCAAAAAATGCACTTCATAGACTGAGGATCAAGTTTATTTTTATGTGGGAATGTAACATGAACAAAACACGTACATCCAAACAATTTCAATGGAAAAGAAAAAGCTTCTTCACCATTAAATAACATAGAGTAAAGATTTTTATGATGAAGGACTGATGAAGGTAACCTATTAATTAGAAAGCATGTTGTAAGTATAGCATGAGGCCAATAGAAATAGGGTACCTTCATGGAGTAGAGGAGGCCCCGAGCAACTTCAAGAAGATGACGATTCTTTCTTTCAGCAACACCATTTTGTTGAGGAGTATAGGCACATGATGTTTGATGAATAAGCCCATTACTCTCACAAAATGATTTGAAGTCATGAGACATGTATTCCTTAGCATTATCAGATCTAAGGGTTTGAATTTTCTTCCCAAATTGTGTCAAGATCATAGCATGAAAATTTTTAAACAAAGAAAGAATTTCAGAACGCTCTTTAAATAGATATAACCAAGTCACTCAAGTAAAATCATCAACAAAAATGACAAAATATTTAACTTGGGAAATATTTGAGACACATAAAGGACCCCATACATCAGAATGTATTAGCTCAAACAGAGTAGTACTTGTAGTTATAAGACAAGGAGAATATGTACTCCTGACATGTTTACTTAATTGACAAACCTCACAACTGAAATTAGAAAGTCCTTTTAAAGATGGAACCAAAGAACGAAGTGAAGGGGTAGACGGATGACCAAGTCGGTTGTGCCAACGTTGGGCCTCAGATGTGGTGGATGATAATGCAGCTAATGGTGGAAGAGTGAAGTAGTACAAACCCCCCTTTCATGGCCGCCACCAATCACCCGCTTCATTGTGAGACCCTGAAAGACACAAGAAGACGGTGAGAAGGTGATACAACAATTTAATTGTTTGGTCAATTGACTAACCGAGAGCAAATTTAAAGGAAATTGAGGAACGAACAAAACATCTTGAAGGGGAATAAATGAAGTAAGAGAGGAGGAACCTTTGCCAAGGACCTTGGTTTGGGTACCATCAGCAATAGTAACGAATTTATGAGGATAAGAAGGAGATAAGGACTACAACAAGTGTTTGTTACCTAATAGATGTCCGGATGCCACGGAGTTGATGATCCAAGAGGAAGAGGAAAAAGAGGAAGAAAACATACCTGAAGCAATAGTAGTGGCAGCAGTAGATGATGAGGGAATAGATGATTCTATGAAGGACTTCATTTTTTGAAATGCAGCATAGTCCTCAGCCGTAAGAGTCACATTTCCGGATGATGATTCAGCCTTATCTTCATTTTTCTCAATGTTAACCGAGACTGGGTTAGCTGTGGCCCAATCAGGCTTGCCATGAAGTTTCCAACATGATGCCACAAGGTGGTTCTGACGGCCACAATAAGTGCAAAGTTGAGGTTCAGTACGGAAAGAATTCTGACCCATTCTACCACCTCTATTTTCAGCCCCTCTCATAGTTCGACCCCTTTTCATATTTCTGCCCCGTCCTCGGGATGAGGAAGATGTTCCCCGATTGCCAGAGAACATCACTGATGGAGCATCAATAGGAGAATGAGGGGATGGATCCGGTATCCGAAGTAATGTAGCACTAATATCATCGAATGATGGAAGAGCAGAAGAACTTAGAAGCTGAGTTTTGGCCACCTCAAGGTATGGTTTAATATTTGATAAGCAAATGGCTGCTACCAAAGCTTCTCTTTGTCATTCTTGAACGGCAATATCAATGGAATATGGTTGAGTTAGTTTCCATTCTTGAAGAAGACCTCGAAACTGTGCCAAAAATTCATGAATATTATCTCCATGTTTCGTATGCAACATGTTTTGTAAGACATCATATATTTTTTGTAATGAAGCAGTGCTTGAGTAAAGCTTGGCACAAGTGTCCCATATGTTCTTGGCGGTTTCCAAGTGGACTGCATTGTTGGCCACCTGCTCTTCCATGCTATTAATGAGCCAACTGATCACCATGTTATCATCCTTAACCCACTTATGGTAGGACACATCTTCTTCATCAATCGGAGGAGGAAAGTTAACAACATGGCTCAAGAGGTCACGAGTAATAAGAACCCCCTGAACCGATTGTGACCAGCTCATGTAATTGGAGAGACCTCTAAGTGGAATTGTAGTAATCCTGAGTATATCACTCTTATTACTATTGTATCCAATCTCCATGATGAGGCAAGTAAAATATGGAGGTCAAGGGAAAAGGCCTTCTTCAAAGAACAATTACTCAATGTAATTTGAAGAACCCGTAGACCAAATTAGTCACCAACAAAAGAGAACAAGAACCAATTCCTTTCACGAGGGCAAGCACCAAATTATCAAAAACATTTTGCCTTTAGAAAGTCATAATAAATCCAGCCATCACTCAACTTCTCTTGTATTCATAAGAACAAAGAGAAGAAAGTATATGCAACCGATTAGGCCTTAATCCAAACTCCAACACAAACGAGCAATAAACAAAAATTTAGAGAAGATTTAATAGCAAACCAAGACACTTGGAAGAGATTTATCTTCAGTTCATGGGAGACTTCAATGTAAACAAAAATTCAATTGTTGAAGTTAAAAAAAAAACGGAATTACAAAGGGTAAAGGACTGTTGGAATTTCATCAAACATATAATGGGTATCCAACAACATAACACAAAACCCATGAGCAACCTTAAGTAGGAGAAGGTGCGGCAACATGTGCTGGAATTCTACCTCAAATGAGATGGATCCAAATTACATAAAGGTAATTGAATTTCACCCATCAATCTTAATAAGATGCAAACAGCAAATGATCTTGATCACTCTTGTAATTGATTTACAAGAAGTCAAGATTATAACATCAATTTAGTCATAGAAATAAATCTTTACAACATATAAAGATTTATCTTGACTTGATGTGACTCAAAATTCAAGAAGTAAAGAAAAATAGTAAAAAGGAGTATGTAAATAAGAAAAGGAAACAAAAAAAAAAAACGTAAATAAGAAGAGCATGAACTTATCTCTTCATGACTGAACTCCTTTTACAACTTCTTGAACATATTTCATAATAACTCCATGAAGAGAGATCCTAAACTCCTTGATCTGATACCATGTAGAATTTAGGATCTCATGATAGAAACTTTAGATCAACAAGAAAGAAGAAGAAGAAGAAGAAGAGAGAAGGAGAAGAGAAGAAGAAGAACATGGAAGGAGAGAGTTTGGATTAAGGGAGAAGACGGTTGTGTCAAAAAGAAAAATGAGGGCTGGATGAATTTGTGGAAAGAGAGGAGAGTGCTTCAATGCCCTACCTCTTAGCCAATGCCTTTATTTATAGTTTTACAATTCCCTTGGGGTTACAACTTGATAAAACAAAAGACATAAAAGGAACACATATTTACACTTCTATGCCATCTTTATGGAAAGTACCATATTTTACACATATGCCACTCCTTTAACGCGTGGGCTTCTTGTCTTGAGCTCGTGGGCTTGAGCCCATCTTCCAATTCTTGAGATACTGAAAGATTCTTTCTAATGCTTCCCAATGTGATTTTTGTGGTTGATATATATATTGGCCGATAACTCTAATCAAATCAGAAATATCTAGTCTTGTGACTGTAAGATATATCAGCTTCCCAACTAACCCTTAAAACTGACCAACATCAACATCAAGAATAGTTCCTACACACAACCTAACATTTGGCTCCATAGGTGTGTTCGTAGGCTTGCATCCAAGCATCCTAATCTCTTTCAACAAATCAAGTACATACTTCCTTTGTGATAGGATTATACAATGTTTTAACTAAAGAACTTCAATCCCATAGTAAAGAAGCCCGAGGTCCTTGGTTTGGAAGTCCTTATTAAGGTCCTGGTTTATATGTTGAATGCCTCTAAGGTCATTGCCCATAATAACAATATTATCCACATATATCGCCATAAGAATGTTGCCCTTAGTAGAATTTCTGGTAAACACTAAGTAATCACTTTCACACCTCTTGAACCCAAATTTTGTAACCAGAGTGGTAAATTTATCAAACCAAGCCTGCAGAGAGTGTTTCAACCACTATATTGATTTATTCAGAGGATATACTTTCTCCCCCTCGACCACAACCTAGTGGTTGGCACATGTAAACTTCCTCAAAGAGTATACCATTCATGAAAGAATTCTTGACATCTAATTGATGTAACTCCCATTCAAAATTTCCTGCTAGAGAAATAAGAGTTCATCTTGGCAATAGGAGAAAAATGTCTCATTATAATCAACACCATAATATTGAGTCTAACCTTTAGCAACCAACGAAGCCTTTTATCTAGTAACAGAACCATCTAGATTATACTTTAGGGAGAAGACCCATTTGCACCCAACTGCATTTTTTCCTGGCGGAAGAGTGGCCAAATGCCAAGTGGAATTATGTTACATAGCTCGAATCACTTTATCCATGGTAGATTTCCACCTAGGATCAGTGAAATCCTCCTCATAGTAGATAGGAATGGTGGGAGAAAATATTGTGGACAAAAAAGAGACACAACTCGGAGATAAACGGTGAGTGGAAAGATAATGAGGGATAGGGTGTGAAGTGGATGGAGGTCTAATATCAGCGGTGTGGGGCTCTTTGCATAGAGCACTGGGCCTAGTATCATAATGAGGTCCATAAACTATTGGAGATGGAGGAGAACATACTTCTGGATCATCTGTAGACTCCATGGGTGACTGATCAACGGGTGTAGAGAGAGGATCTTTAGAAGGCAGGTCCACAATTTGAAAATCATAATCCACCAAAATAAGTGGCTTAGGCATATTTGTAGACGAAGAAAAATCAGGAGGAGAGCTAGTAGAAAAATAAGGTTGATGCTCAAGAAAGGAAACATCGGCCGAGATAAACATTTTCTTCAAGGATAGAGAGTAACACACATAGCCTTTTGATATCTCAAATACCCTAAGAAAATGCACTTAACAGCCTGGGGAGGCCTCAAGTGATGAACAAAAGATGTTCATCCAAATACCTTAGGTGCCAACAGGAAGGCAACTAAATTAGGAGACAATTTGGAGAAGGATGTGGTACCTTTGAGCACATTAGAGGGCATACGGTTGATTAAAAACACGTAGTGAGGACTGCATAAGGCCAATAATAATGGAGAACATTCATAGAGAACATAATAGTTTGGCCATCATCTAAAAGATGGCAATGTATTCTATTAAGGTGTATAAACATAAGACGATTGATGAAATGATTCCTTTTTCCTTAAAAAGTTTTGAAAGGGAGAGGAAAATTACTTTTTTTGTGTTATCAGACCAAAATTTTTTTACCTTTGTTGTAAATTGATTTTCCACCATAAAACAAAAGGAGGTTCAAATAGGAAATGCCTCAAACTAGTCCTTCATCAAATATAACCATGTAACTCTCGAGTAATTATCCACAAATATAAAAAATACTTAAATCCCCCTCCACATACACACACACACACACATCTGAATAATCTAAAGTAAAAGGACTAGAAACAATATTATTTTGCCTGGGTTGAAAAACCGATCTATGGTGTTTCCCAAGCTCACAAATTTCACATGACAACTGTGAAACTGAATGAAGGGAAGAAACTTAACTTTTTAAATTTTCTAATGAGGCATGGCAAAGCCTTTTATACCATTTGGAAGCCTCTTATGTTTTGGTTGCTTCTACGCTGTCAATGTAGTCGGGTCCATATGGTAAAGGGCCCCTCTTTCATGGACGCCACCAAACACTTGTTCCATCTTGATGTCCTAAAACACTCAATAAGAAGTAACAAAGTAATAGAGCATTTTTTTTTGTCAATTGATTCACCGACATAAGATTCAATAAAAAATGAGGGACAAACAAGACATTAGAAAGAAAAAATGATGGTGAAATGGTGGATGTACTAGTACCTTGATTCCGAGTTTGTTATCCATCTGCAATGGAGACAAAACGATCTAAAGTGCTTGGTGACACAAAGGAAAAAGTTTTAATTTTACTTGTGAGGTGCTCAGAGGCTCCAGAATCAATGATCCAAGGTGAATTGGTAGAGCATGAGAGAAAGGAAGATGTACCAGTAGTAGCAATTATGATAGTTGTGTTGCATTGGGGAGCAATCATCATACTTTTAAACTTTTGAAATAATTCATGATCCTCTTTTGATAGAATCAATCTTCCTCTAAAGGACTGTGAGGGTGCTTCACTGTTGGTAGATACAGTAGAGGTTGATGCTTGAATAACCATGAATAAGGTGGTTTACAATGTAGGTTCCAAATTTTTTTAACTAGATGGTTGTTGAGCCCACAAAAAGTATACTTCCTTTGTTGACCACTAGTGTCAGAGGTAGGAGCATTCCAACCTCTATGTCTTCCTCTGCCAATGTTGGGTATACGACCAAAGTCCCACATTGGTTAAAAGTGGGGAGAATCTTGGATATATATATGTGGATACTATCTCCATTGGTATGAGGCCTTTTGGGGTAAAGCCCAAGAGCAAATCCATGAGGGCTTAAGACTAAAGTGGACAATGTCATACCAATGTGAAGATAGGTGGTGTCCATAGTCCTTACAAACGGTATCAGAGTTATGCCTCGGAGTTAGCCATGGTGGATGAATCCTCTGAATGCCGAACGAAGGTGGTGGGCCTCAAATTAGATCACAAAGGGATCCGTGGATGTGCTCTATTGGACAGTGGTGTGCTCTGGATTCTTCATCGACGTGTCCTGGTCCCAACACGGTGAAGAGGAGTTGATCTGGATACAACATGCTCTCGAGACAGGTAGTACTCCTTGTAAGGCGTGTGCTTCCAACGCATTGAAGTGGAAAATCCGAATTGGTAAAGAGTGGGTGGATGGATAATTGTTTGAGGGGAGGCTCGGTGATCCTTTGTTCGAGGGGAGGATTTTTAGGTATACGACCAAAGTCCCACATTGGTTAGAAGTGGGGAGGATCTTGGATATATAAGTGTGGACACTATCTCCATTGGTATGAGGCCTTTTGGGGGTACAGCCCAAGAGCAAATTCATGAGGGCTTAGGCCCAAAGTGGACAATATCATACCAATGTGGAGTGTTGGAATATTTATTTGTATCAACCAGGCCAGTCCTTGTATAAGATCCGTGGAGTTGTTTTCCTAACAGGTTCGAACCTTTTAGCGCACTGGTTTCAACATGGAGATAGGTTGTGTCCATAGTCCTTAAAAATGGTATCAGAGCTATGCCCCAGAGTTAGCCATGGTGGATGAATCCTCTGAATGCCGAACGAAGGTAGTGGCCCTCGAATTAGATCGCAAAGGGATCCGTGGATGTGCTCTATTGGACAATTGGTGTGCTCTGGATTCTTCATAGACGTGTCTAGGTCCCAACACGGTGAAGTGGAGTTGATCTGGATAAAGTATGCTCTCGAGATAGGTGGTACTCCATGTAAGGTGTGTGTTTCCAATGCATTGGAGTGAAAAATCCGGGTTGGTAGAGAGTGGACGGACGGATGATGGTTTGAGGGGAGGCTCGGTGGTCCTTTGTTCGAGGGGAGGATTGTTGGGTATACAACTAAAGTCCCACATTGACTAAAAGTGGGGAGGATCATGGATATGTAAGTGTGGACATGTTATGGACTCAATAACACTGAGTCATCTACTTTACTTTTATTATTTATGTTGCTTTTAATTTCGAATTTTATTGATTTGTAATAAGACTTAAAGGTAGGGGTAGAATTGGGTTTTATAACCCTAACCTATGTTGATGTTAATTACCCTATTTAAGGGGTAAGGATAGAGAAATAAAGCAAGTTCGGAATTAGCATAAACTAGAGTAATTAGGTTATTGATAGGCTCCCTATTCTAGGGTTCTTGGCTTGAAATCTCTTTGGTGGTTTGCTGCATCCATTGGAGAGTCTTTGAGGAGATCGTGGGAGGAAGAAGAAGTGGAAGCACCCTTCTACTCCGAGCTGCAAGGGAGAGACTACCTCTTCACGGAAATTCCAGAAAAGGAGAGGTCTTGACGTGAGTCTACCCAAGGAGGACGAGTTCTTGTTGCTGGTTGGGTGTTGATGTCCAGAAGTATTTGCTAATCTTATTCCAATCATTGAGATTAGATTTATGTTTCTCTTTTACATAAGGAACTAGTGCTGCATGAAATTGGAAACCCTACCTTGACGTGAGCCATAAGAAAGGGGGTTCCACGTTGGGGCCTCAAGGAGCTTCCTTGACTAGTTGGGTTCGTTCATAATTAAGAAAAGGAAACTCTTTTTCAAGGGGAATGAATTCAGTAAAGAGAAAGGGGTTGTTGTTGAGTCATTACAGCAAGTAAAACTCTCTTGACGTATCTGAGTGCTTAAACAATCCTTTAACTTGCTGGTTGCATCTATAATTGAGAAAAGAAAAATACTTTTCAATCCTAATGTGAAAGGAGAAGTATAAGAGAGTTCTTTTCACAAAAACGTGATAAGAAACCCGCAAACAGTGTTGCATTCATATTCAACTCGCTGAGTTACTAGATCCATGGCTAGGGATCATAACAGGACAATATCTCTATTGGTATGAGGCCTTTTGGGGTAAAGCCCAAGAACAAATCTATGAGGGCTTAGGCCCAAAGTGGACAATATCATAACAATGTGGAGATTGGTGGTGTCCATAGTCCTTTCAAATGCTATCAGAGCTATACCCCGGAGTTAGCCATGGTGGATGAATCCTCTGAATGCCGAATGAAGGTGGTGGGCCTCGAATTAGATCGCAAAGGGATTCATGGATGTGCTCTATTGGATAGGTGGTGTGCTCCAGATTCTTCATAGATGTGTCCCAGTCCCAACATGGTGAAGAGGAGTTGATCTGGATAGAGCATGCTCTCGAGACAGGTGGTACTCTATGTAAGGCGTGTGCTTCCAATGCATTGGAGTGGAAAATCCTGGTTCGTAGAGAGTGGGCAGATGGATGATTGTTTGAGGGGAGGCTCAGTTGTCCTTTGTTCGATACGACCAAAGTCCTACATTGGTTAGAAGTGGGGAGGATCTTGGATATATAAGTGTGGACACTATCTCTATTGCTATGAGGCATTTTGGGGTAAAGCCAATTGTCTTTCCACCTCTTCTTTTACCTCTACTAGAATCATTGTTCCCTCTCCCTTTGGAGAACATAGCTGAGTTTTCCACTTGTTCTAGTTGACTGTTGGTCTCCTTAACTAGAATCCATAGCATGGTTGCACATACATCATTAAAAGAAGGTTTTATGGTAGAGCTAAGTACCAGTTACTTGGAAACATCCAAGTATGGTGGTAGATTAGCAAGACATATAGCTGAGACTAGGTCTTCCCTCAGCTTTTCTTGTGTGGCAATGTCAAGTGCATATGTTGTATAACCTTCCACTCTTGTAGTAGACCTCTTAATCTAGAATAGTACTCATGAAGATTGTCTTTATACTTTGTGTTGTATATCTCATGAAAAATATCATAAATCTTTTCTAGAATGACGGGGGTAGAATATAATTTAAAACATATCTCCCATATTGTTTTTACTATCGTTAGGTGCACTACATTATTTGTCACGTATTAATCAACAAGGTAAAAACTAGTGTATCTTCCCTCAATCACTTATAGTAAGAAGGTTGATCCTTATTCATAGGTGGCTGAGTTATATTCTCAACAAGGTCTCTAGTAATCAAAAATTGTTTTACACATTGTAACTAAGACAAGTACTTACTCAAGCATTCAAGTGGATTGTACAACATATGTAGAGGAAGAGGAAGTATTTGATAATTCAGACATTATGACTTACAAAAAAACTTTTTTTTCTTCTAAAAACAAGCAGCCTTAAGCTAACTTAGAAGGAAATAGGACAAGAATTTATCAAAACTAATGGACATTTGATGCTATGGAATACGAAACTCTGTAATTTCACATGATCAAATTCAGTATATAACAAGCAAAGAAAACAACCAATAGATCAAATTTGCATGACCCCTTTTTCAAAAAAAAAAAATAATGTTGTTTGAGATTCTAAACCACAATTATAATCACTCAACAACCAATGGTGATTAAAAAGAGAAAAAATGAACTAGATTTTGGTAAGAAGTAATAAAAATAAAAAGGGAACTAGAACTAGTGGTTACTTTCCAAAACTATTATTCAAACCCTAACTTAAAATTTTAACAACTTAATTGAGCAGCCACTCCTTCAACAAACCAGAACATAAGGAGAGGTTCAAGAGGACTTTTAGCATTCCTAAGGGAGAGTTTTTGGCATAAAATTAGATCAAACAACAAAAAAAGAAGGAAACTCATGCACATGACAAAAAAGGTGATTTCAGCAATTCAATATGAAAAAAAAATGATTTTTGAGCAGGATAATTAGGCTTGAGTAAAAACAACTTTGTGACTATCAAAAACTTGAATTGAAACCCTCATAATGTGAAACACGAGGTGAAACTTATCTGATTTAAGGAGAGAACTTGCCCAATTGACTTCACCCTTTTTCTCCTCTTGAAAACTAGTCACACCTATACTTTCATAACTTGATCAATTTTACTTTAAACCCTAGAATTCCACCTCTGATACCATGTTGAATTCTAGGGTGTAAGGTTTAATCCATGGATAGCTAGGTTTGAGAAGAAGAAAAAGAAAGAACAAGAAAGCAGGAAGATTAGAAGAGAAGATGAGAAGGAGAAGGCAAGAGTACAAGTTGAGGAGAAAAACTTTAGGGGTTAAGTGGGAGCAATATTTTGATCTGCTCCCCCTCTCTTTCTTATTGATATAGGTGGGACATGGATGCCCTAATACATAAGAATAAAAAAGAATATTTAATCTAAGCTCTAATTGCAGCTTATGCCACTTACTCTCATAATTACATAGAATACCACTCAAACTACTTCAACACAAATGTACTATTATTCTAACATATTTACATTCATTTGTCCTTATAAATATGTAGAGTAAAAATTGCTCTGATATTGAGAAATTTCAGCGTACTCATCGATATGATGAAGGCGGGTGGACTGACAAATTGAAGAACATTTTGTAAGTAAGATTTTCTTACAAATATTAAATTTTATTTTATGCTTGAATAATTAAACATAAATTACCTATTTTTATTTTTTCATAGGAGGAGATGCAACAGTTAGTCCAAGAGGAATAGAAGCTTGTTGATGAGAGTGTCATTGTGAGACAGATTAGTGGATATTAGTATGGTCTATTTCATGCTGACAAAGGTCTTTCCCAGAGAATTTTGATTCTTGCAGGGAAAGATCTCTACTAGTCAAAATTGAAATTCATTGGCAGAACCCTCTACCGGCGGAAATTCGCTAACAAAATTTTCCGACAAAAGTTGAACTTCGAAAAAAATTATTGGCACAAGTAAATTTAGTTGTTGTGACTATAATATTTTTTTTTTCTCATGTTTCTATGATTCTATATTTTTTACATGTCTCTTGCCACGTTCATATACAGCGAATCTTGTGTACATCCTTACAGCTTTATTACTCCAAGAAGAGTGTAAAGCAAGTAAAACATGATTTTCTTGTAGAAACATGACTTCGATTTCACTGTCCCTCTGATGCTTATAATGTTGCAGCTGATAAAGAATAAATGACGTAAAAGCCATCCTAGTGTGAATAAAGTTGCCGTCTTCAGAATTAAAGTAAAGAATAAAGATGATAGGTCCTCTCTCTTTAAATCTTTCAATCGTGTCCTCTAGTTTTTCCTGTAAAAGCTTCTATCTTTTCTTGTTCTACTCCATCTTATTTTCATCTCCGTCGTTGTCACTGAAGAATGGGAGAAATAAACGTGTCTCCCACTATTGATGCACTGATTCAAATCCTAAAATCAGTATCAGAAGAAATCAAATTTGTGTGGGGTGTTGATGCGGAACTTAATTCTCTGGTTAACTCATTATCCGTGATCAAGTCAGTGCTTCTAGATGCTGAAAGGAAGCAATTAGTATCCAATTATGTGAAAAATTGGCTACTACGGCTTAAGAATGTCGCTCACGATGCAGAATACATTATAGAGGAGTTCATCGTCGAAGCTCAAGAAACAAAAACGGAGGATAGGGACGATTCTAGCAAGAGGGTGGAGGTACCGAAACAACAGAAGGAGCAGAATCAAGAAAGAGCAAGAAGGTACCGATACTCCTCTTTTCTTGCTTCAAATCTGAAAGCGCAGTTTATCAACATGACGTGGTATACAAATTAAGAAGTTTACGGAAAAGAGTAGGCAAGATTGAGAAGGAATGTCGTGGCCTTCGTCTAATAGAAGCCCGCGAGGAGGCGCTTATGCAAGCCAATGACGAACAACTACAAAACAGTCTAAAGGTTGATTTGCTTATTTTGGGGAGAGAAGAACAGAAAAAACAAATTATTAGAAGAATTATTATCGGAGAAATTTAGCGGAAAAGGTCCTTCGGTCATTCCAATCGTTTGCTCGGCTTGCGTTCAATTGCAAAGAAGTAGAACAACAGTTTAAGCACAGTTGGTGGTACTGTCTCTCCTGATCTTAATGAAGAAAAGATTACTAGAGAAATTTTAACGTCCACTACTGGGTATTATTTTGGTGACATTGAGGATAGCATGAGGTTTAAGAATTTGCTCAGAAATAACAGGTTTTTACTGGTATTGGACAATGTAAGAGATGACAATCCAAACTGGAAGAAGCTTTTGGTACCCTTCACTGCTGGACATAAACAGAGTAAGATCATAATAACTACACGAAGTGAGGAGATTGGATCAATCTTAGGCACAGCTCAGCCATACCAATTGGATGGTTTGTCCGATGAAGATTGCTCCAAGTTGTTTATCGTAAAGGCTTTTGATGCGGAGAGCTTTCAAAGACACCCAAATCTTAGAGAGATTAGAGAGAAGATAGTAAACAAATGCAGGGGCTCCCCTTTGGCTGCAAAGACCCTGGGAGGCCTCCTCCTTAACAACAGGCAAGAAAATGAATGGGTGAATATATTAGAAAGCCCCACATGGAACATAACTGAAACCAACAATGATGTCTTACCTGCTCTAAAAATATGCTATCAGCAGCTTCCAGCAAACTCAAAGATGTGTTTTAGGTATTGTTCCCTGTTTCCAAGGGATTACTTGTTTCAGGAAACTGAGTTGGTTGAACTGTGGATCGGAGAAGGCTACATTAGACAGATGGATCAAGCCAATCAGGTCTTTTATGATTTTCTGATCAAGTCATTTTTCTCGGTAGATTCTGTCTGGTCGGGGAAACCAATATTCAAAATGCATGACATGGTACATGAACTGGCAGTAGTATCGAATGAAGAAATTGTGAGGATGCAAGAAGGTAAACCAAATATGATCCCTGTAGGTACTCGTCATTCATCTTTAGTTTGTTTCAACGAGGTGCCTTCGGTTAGTTTTGAGGAGCTGCGTAAAGGTAACTGCTTGCGCTCTTTCCTGTACATAGATTTATACCATGATAAGCGCCTTCCAGAGGAGAACGGTGGAGGGTTTTTCCCAAAGCAGCAACTTGATCTTCCGCTGCAGTGCAAATTCTTGCGTGTCTTGAGGTTGCAAGGCTGCATGATCGAAAGACTTCCGGAATCGATTAGTAGTTTGAAGCTCTTACATCTTCTAGATCTCTTATACACGCCTCTTAGGATCCTTCCTAACTCGATTGGCAAGCTCTACAATCTGCAGATATTGAATCTCCGGAACTGTACTCGCATCACTGAATTGCCAAAAGATATTACGAAGCTCATTAATCTCAGGTTCCTCTATTTGGAACTTTGCATTTCCTTACCGTCTGATGCAATAGCTCATGTCGGAAACCTGAGAAACCTACAGACGTTGCCAAGGTTCGTAGTAAGCAGAGAAACTGGACACAGAATTTCGGAGTTGAAGGATATGTCCGATTTGAAAGGAAATATTGTCATCTTCAGTCTAGAAAATGTGGCTTCTGAAGAAGAGGCTAAGGAGGCTAACATGAATAAGAAGCCTTACATCACTGACCTGACATTACAATGGTCACCTATGTTCCTAAGTGGCGACAGAGATGCAAGTGGCGATGAGAAGGTATTGGATTCTCTCGAACCGCACAGTAACCTGAAGCATTTAAGTTTAGTTGGTTACCAAGGCAGGCGTTCACCAAGTTGGCTTAAGAAACTCACATCTCTGCAGCGCTTGGAATTGAATTCTTGCCCTAAACTAACTTCACTGCCAGAAAATGGACTGCCCAACTCTCTCCAGCTTTTAAAGATCATTTAGTGTCCTTTAATGGAAGAGAGATGCAAGAAGGAGACAGGTAAAGATTGGCCCAACATAGCACATATCCCTGAAGTGATTGTTTGATCGAATTCCCCATGCTCATCTATGTGATTGGCATTGAAGGCTTATATGCATGTATGTTATGTAACTATTGTTTTCCTTCTAGAAAGTGTGAGTGATAAAGTTGGGTTCTATTGTGATAGGTTAAAAGCTAAGGGAGATAGGGGGTGTTTACGTGTGTATGTACAACATTCAAAAGATATAAATATATGTGTATGTGTGTGTATATATGTGTTTGTGTATGCCCCTACGTATTCAACATTTGAAAAAAAGTTGGATTCTTTTAAATATGTTGTAGTTTGAGTGCTATTCTTAGTTATAAGAGTAAGTAGCATAAACTACAATTAGTAGTTAGTTTTAAGTGTTCTTTTTTTATTCTTATGTATTAGGGCATCTATGCCCCACCTATATAAATAAGAAAGAAATGGGTAAGAATTCATTCATGTGCTCTCTCTTAACCCTTAAAATTTTCCTCCTCAACTTGTGTTCTTGCCTTCTCCTTCTCATCTTCTCTTTTTGTCTTCCATCTTTTTTCTTCTTTTTCTTTTCTTTTTCTTTTTCTTTTTCTTCTTCTTCTCAAACCAAGTTATCCATGGATTAAACCCTAGACATAGTATCAGAGCTAGAATTATAAGGTTTAAAGTAAAGTTGATCAAGTTATGAAAGTTTAGTGGAAAAAAAAAAACTCAATTCAGCCTTCAAGTAACAAAAGGTTTGGCTCGTTTTGAAGAGGAGCAAAAGGTCAGGCATGTTTAGATTATTTTGCACCCAAAATATGACAAATGCATAAGAAGCGAGGATAGTCTTGATGTTGGTTATAATATTTTTCATCTTCTTGATAGAATAAGATAATAGAACTATTTAAAACATAAATTATGTGATTTATTTCCCCCCCTTCCATGTGTGTATATGAATGTGTGATCCATATTTTGTTACATAAGTTTGCTAATTTTTTTTCAAACTATAAAATTTTCAAGAAGATAAGTGGTGAGTCTGGAGCAATGAAGAAAACATTGTTGTCTATATCTACAATTATGTATAAGTTCTCTCCAAAGGAAGAGATTTCTCTTGAAACTTTTGTGGCAAACCTACCGCCAAGCATCATCATTCCATAAGATGTTCCCATTTATCATATTCTTGGATTTTATTCTAGTGTAGATGCCACCACCTTTTATGGGTGGTGCTGATTATATAAAGTCCATTGTGGTTGAAGCAGTTCTTTTGTTGCAAGGAAAAATCAATTACAATGATGATGCTGATGATAATGTGGCTATGGGGATACTTATGCCATCAAATATTATTGGTTGTCTTATTTGAAAGAATGCTGCAATTATGAATGATTGTCAAATGTTATGCATGTGCTATGCATGGGATAATTAGTGCATAGTGTTATGGAATTTTTTAGGCCAATTCAAATTGGTTGAGCCTTAGTTGGTTCTTGCTGGACAGAGAGATGGTCCACCAGCTCAAACGAGTGATACTTAAGAGAATTAAAATTTTGGAGCCACCAACAAATTTGGCAACACCAATGATCTACTGAGCATCGACTAAATCCAAACCATAACATTGTTTGGATAAATTTGTCAACGTGGAGACTGTTTAAGCCCATATAAAAACTTTCTCAATTTGCATACCAACTCCACATATATATATATCTCTTCTTTTTATGTCCCCATTCAAAAAAAGCATTTTTGACATCCAAATGATATACCGGCAAAAAGGAATTAGCAGTTAGAGATAATAAGATGAGTGCCGTGTTTAATTCAGCCACTGGGGAGAATGTTTCCTCATAATCTACTCCATAACACTAAGTGTATCCATTTGCAACGATTCAGGCTTTAAGACAAGCAACAAAACTATTTGGATTGTGTTTGATAGTAAAAACCCATTTACAACCCACGGGTTTCTTGTTGGGAGGAAGAGGAACATGGGGCCAAGTTTGATTCTCATATAAGGCATGCTTTTTTCTTCTTTCATTGCTGCTTTCCATCCTAGATGTCTTAGAGCCTCCAAATAGGAAGGCGGAACATAGATAGAAGAAATAGATGTAAGAAAATGACATCATGAAGACGACAATTGATGATGAGAAACAAAATTTGATATAGGATGAGAAATAGAGGGCCTAGTGCAAGTTTGAGGCTCATTCCATAGAGCTAGGGACCAAGTATCAAAATTTGAAAATACAAGAGGGAAAGACGGGCTTAAGTAGACTCCACAGGTGTGGTGTCGGTCGAATCTCAGGGGGCTGAAGTAGAATCACATCAAGTAGTACGTTGGAAGATAGGGCCGCAAGCCACATGACCAAGGAAGGCCTACATATCCAAGTGTGTTGGAAGATGGGCTCAAGGCCATAAGACCAAGGAAGGCCCATACATCCAAGAGATATAGAAGACGGGCTCAAGACCCATAGATCAAGGAGAAGGCCCATAGGCCCGCATACAATGATGGCAGGATGGTAAATAAAGAGTCATCTCATTGAGATGGTATCTATGTAATTAGGTTAAAGTTCTAGTGTTAAAACCGTTAACCCTAAACCCTAAGTTTAAGGGTATTATTGTAATACAATAGTTTTATCAATCTATAAATTGAGCTTCAGGGGGAGGGTTAGGAGATCAAGTCCTTAACCTCTTCTTCCTCTGGTTTTCTCCCAATGGGTGTCTTTCTCTTTTTCTCCATGAGCCAAATCCATGGAGTCCTAAAAATCAACATGACATCAGAGCATTGATTTTCAAGACTCGTAGTATGGTTTTCGGTATTTTAGAAACCCATTATTTTATTTTCTAGTATTGAAGCTTTTTTGCATAGTTGAAAAAATTCAGATTTAAATTTTGATACATTTTTTCTAGCTAAATCCTTGTTTTCTATTTATTTAGAAGAATTTTTTTTTTTGTTCATGTTAGCTCTCTGTCTAGTCCAAAGGAGAATTTCACTAAAGAGAGAGAGAGAGAGAGTGGCCTTGAGCGAGTTTCAGCGTCTCAGCTCTCTGTTATTCCACTGGGTGACTTCTCCAGGCATAAGCCATTGTCTAGGACTCGTATAATTTCTAATAGCTGAAAGATTACCGTCGCCAACCAGTTTCTCGTTCGTGCTGCTTCACCAGCCTATGTTCTAGAAAATTCATCCTTACCTGATGCCGAACACTGATACAACTACTGCTCTAATGGAAAATTTCTAAATTGACGACATTATGTCCCAATGTTGTTTGGAAAGTTTCCGGTTACCTCTGATTTCTTTTGCTCAGTGATTTTGCTTTGATTCTTCTCAACGTCTTTCTGTCGTCAATCCGAAAAATATTTTCTCGTTAATGATGGTTCATCATTGTTCATTGCCATATTTCTGCTTATTTTTTGGAATATAGGGCCTAAGCCCACACGACCAAGGAAGACCTACATATCTAAGAATATTATAAGATGAGCCACATGATCATAAAAGGCCAACAAGATGGGCCCAAGCACATAAAAAGTAGGACCCACAATGATTACCATGAGCTGGCATCCTTATCACGTCAGTTGGAAGATCAAGAAGGACTCACAAAATTATCTTTATCTTATGGTCACATCCAAGAAGAGTTTTAGTTTGAGTTGTGTTTGTTTTTTATATATATTGAGTTACTTAATTATGCTAGGACTTATTTTTAAGTGTTAGAGTTTGGGTGTAATTGCGACAAAGGTAATTTTATTATAATTGGACTCTACTACCTTCCTCTATTATAAATAGAGGTTCATGTACTCTGATTATAACAAGTCAATGAAGTATTTTTCTTTTCCATAAATTCAACATAGTATCAAAGCAGGTTTTGTGAGTTGACTTTGCCAACCCACAAAGATAATGAGATCCTTTTCTCTAAACCCTAAACCCTAAGTCTAGGTTCATTATTTTTTTTTCAGTCCCTACACCTATATTTTGCATTGCATTTTTTTACCTCTATACGAAGTTTTTCATATTACAAATTATCTATTTATGGAAAGATATTTGAGTCTACTTTCCAAGGAAAAATGATTTTTTCCAATCGGAGTTATCTATAGAGAGATATCTATATTTTAATAAGCGAAGGTCAGATTGCAAAAAGGTTCGAGCAGCAGCAGCAATCTTCAAATTCCGAGGTATTTCTTTCTACCAAGAACTTGACTTTATATAGATAAATATGATTCAAAAGAAATATCTGTAAGTCTATTCTTTTACCGATTCAACCAATGTTTTATCTGAGTTATCTACGATAAATCGATATTTGAATAAAAAAAGTTCAAATTGAAAAAGAGGTTAGAGTGGCAGTAGAAAGCCTCAACTTTTGAGGTATTTTTTACTATCAAGAAAGAGATTTTATATGGAGAATTATACATAAAAAGAAATATAAGTAAGTCTATTTTCTTACCTATTCAACCAATTCTTAGTATGATTTTTTTTATAAGGAGATATTGATCTTGGAAGAGTCAATGGTCATTCTGGAAAATAGGAGAAATAGTACTTAGTTAGGCCAGATGACAGAGACTGAAATATATCAGATTATTTATCTTCTTATAATTATATTTTATAAAGTTAAGTTATACTTGGATGAAAGGTATTTAAGTCTAATTTCTAAAGGAGAAACTTTCATGTAAATCTGATCTATATTTAAATAAATATTTGCATTGGAAGAATCAAAGGTCATGCTGGTATTCTTTTGTATTGAAAAATCCGAATTTATGCCCATTGTTTTGCGTCACTTTTTGAGTTGATATATCAAGTAAATGTCTCACTTCTCCCTGGTTTGAGGGCTTATTTATATATCTCTATTATTTTGGCTTATTTCTACATCTATGACATTTGGTTCAAGCTGGGATCACTGCCATTACCTCCTAGCTTGACGGTGAAGTAGAAGAAGTACAAGAAAGAGGTATTTTATTCCATATGTTGTGGATGAGTTTATGTGACCAAAATATTCAAGAAAAGGGGAGCATAAAAGATGAAGCTTCTGCATCTAAGAAAAAAAATTTATATCAGATTATGATTATTTCATGAGTCCTTCTACAAGGTTTATTATTTTGGTTCGTGTTATATACAACTGCTACTATTATGTCTCTTTGGATGAGATACTATTATTGAAGAAGAGCTGGCCTCAATATATGTTAAATCATCATGACAGAGGAGCTTATTACTACATCCACTACCCGTAAGGACATCCATGTTATTTTATCATGATGGAAGAGTTTATTACTAACTCTATGTTATACCCTCATGAATTGGCATTTATTACTGCTACCACTTGAGAGTCGTTGTCCTGTGGAGGGACATTGATCGAGTGTTACGGTCCCTAGCCATGGATCTAGTAACTCGGTGAGTTGAATATGAATCCAGCACTGTTTGAGGGTTTCTTATCACGTTTTTGTGAAAAGAACTCTCTTATACTTC
Organism: Aristolochia californica; assembly: GCF_029961685.1. NCBI lineage: Eukaryota > Viridiplantae > Streptophyta > Magnoliopsida > Piperales > Aristolochiaceae > Aristolochia > Aristolochia californica. The sequence goes on along the minus strand of NW_027182279.1, from coordinate 23,385,776 downwards.
TCCTTTCACATTAGGATTGAAAAGGATTTTCATTTTCTCTATTATAGATGCAACCAGCAAGTTAAAGGACTGTTTAAGCACTCAGATATGAAACCCCTCTTTTATGATTCAAGACAAGAGGGTTTTACTTGCTGTAATGACTCAAGAACAACCCCTTTCCCTTTACTGAATTCATTCCCCTTGAAAAGGAGTTTCCTTTTCTTAATTATGAATGAACCCAGCTAGTCAAGGAAGCTTCTTGAGGCCCCAACATGGAACCCCCTTTCTTATGGCTCACGTCAAGGTAGGGTTTCCAATTTTATGCAGCACTGGTTCCTTACGTAAAAGAGAAACATAAATCTAATCTTAATGCTTGGAATAAGATTAGCAAATACCTCTTGACGTCAACACCAATCCAACAACCAGAATTTGTCCTCCTTCCTGGTTAGCTCACGCCAACCCTTCTCCAAATACCTCTTGACGTCAACACCAATCCAGCAACCAGAATTTTCGTGAAAGAGATGACCTTCTCTTGTAGCTTGAAAGAGAAAGGTAATTCCTCTTCCTTTTCCTTCCAAGATCTCCTCAAAGACTCCCCAATGGATGCAGCAAACCCCCAAGAGAGTTCACACCAAGAACCCTAGAATAGAGTGCCTAGAGGGAACCTAAATTACCCTAGTTTATGCTAATTCCGAACTTGCTTTATTTCTCCATCCTTACCCCTTAAATAGGGTAATTAACATCAACATAGGTTAGGGTTATAAAACCCAATTCTACCCCTACCTTTAAGTCTTATTACAAATCAATAAAATTCGAAATTAAAAGCAACATAAATAATAAAAGTAAAGTAGATGACTGAGTCTTATTGAGTCCATAACATGGAGGAGTTTTTTTATTATTACACTTCCGAATAGCGTATAGACTCACTACCTATAGACGATAGGAGTGGCACTACCTATAGAAGATAGGAGTGTGCCGAACATCCAGCATATAGACTCACTACCTATAGAAGATAGGAGTGGCACTACCTATAGAAGATAGGAGTTAATTGACTGGATTAAAGAGCAATATCATACGACTTGAAGTGATTTTACTCTCACTTTTCTTATGCTAGCTGGGCTTCATGAACGAGAGCACCAGTGTGAGGGGGAGTGTTGGAAGATCTGCCACATTATATAAAAAAAAAAGATTCTATATATCATTTGCAGCAAGCTGGGGAGTTCTTGATGTTCTCCCATCCCCAGCTTGAGGGGGAATGTTGGAAGATAGGACCCAAGTCCACATGACCAAGGAAGACCTACATATCTAGGAGTATTATAAGATGGGCCACATGACCAAAGAAGGCCCATAAGTTGGGCCCAAGCACATAAGAAGTAGGACCCACAATGATTACCATGAGCTGGCATCCTTATCACATCCGTTAGAAGATCAAGAAGGACTCAAAAAATTAGCTTTATCTGATGGTCACGTCTGAGAATAGTTTTAGTTTGAGTTATGTTTGTCTTTTATCTATATTGAGTTATTTAATTATGCTAGAACTTATCTTTAAGTGTTAGAGTTTGGGTGTAATTGGGACAAAGGTAGTTTTATTGTAATTGGAATTCTACTATCTTCCTCTATTATAAATAGAGGTTCATGTACTCTGATTATAACAAGTCAATGAAGTATTTTCCTTTTCCATAAATTCAACATTATTGATTTAGCTCGATTAAAAGATCATTGCTAGACTAGTTTATTTCAGGAAATGTTCTCTTTGCGATGGCATCTTCGCCAAACAGCAATGCCAAAGAGAACATGCCAGCCCAAAAAAATAATTTGATCTAACGGGAAGATTTTTTTGCTGGCTGGTTGTATCTTTCCGATGACTTTCCAAGTTGACTCTGGCTCATATCTTTTTGATATCTCTTCATTTTTTGGATAATTATTTTTTTTCTCTCGAGCTGGGTTGTCGTTTTGGGAGGACAAAGATGTTGGCCTTTCCTTTGCCAGCTTCAACGACGACAACACTGTTCCTAGCTGTTTGGCGCCGCGGGGAAGAAGAGATATTGTTGCCGATTGCTTTCCGAATATCTCTGCCAAGGTTCTATTTCTTCCAACACTTGCTGGCTTGATTTTTATTTGGAAAGTTTCCTTTGGCTGTATCATTCCTGAGCTCCAACTTTGTTGCCGTTTATGGACAACAAATCAGGGAAACTAGTGCTCTTCGGTAAAGATTACTCGCACAACGGGGAAGAGAAGAAGATGTTGCCTTATTTATGTTTCCTAAGTTAGGAAACCTCGATTAATTAGCAGCGGGCTGAATGTGTTCTGACCGAGACCCGCCTAACCAAGGATACTTACTTTTTCTGTTCATGACTGAGGCAACTCGGACCGAGTCAATGGGTCAACTCGGGTTCGGGACAATCTGACTTGGGACACTTATTTTCTGCCTCGGTATATGTGTTTGGACCAAGGCTTATACATATTTCTGTCTCAACTCGATAAATTTTTCTCTAGCTAGATTATTATTTTGAAGTATTGACAGATTATTCCTTGGTCAACATATTATTGGTACAAATATTTGCATCGGATTATTTCATAGGTCAATTTTACAAGGATTATTCTGGTTCGTGTTATATGGGCCCAAGCCCATGTCAACTGCTGCTATTGTGTCTCTTTGCATGAGACATTATTATTGAAGAAGAGGTGGTCTCATTATCTTTCCTCATACCATAATTTATTTTGACTCTAAAAAATATTGCGGTTAGGACAACATGAGAGTCGGTGCTCGGATTGGGACACCATCATTTATTTTGACTCTAAAAAATATTGTGATTGGGACACCATGAGAGTCGGTGCCCAGATTGGGACATCATGATGGATGAATTTATTACAACATATCATTTTACTTCCCTCCATTAATGTTATTTATTACTTCTACCACTTGAGAGACGTTGTCTTGTGGAGGGACATGCTGATGGAGGAGTCCTTTTTATTACCCTTCAGCATATAGACCCACTACCTACATTAATAGGAGTGGAACTACCTACAGAAGATAGGAGTATGCTGAACATCCAACATGAGTTATTGGACTACATTATGGAGCAATGTAATACGACTCGAAGTGATACTACTCTCACTTATCTTATGCCAGCTAGGCCTCATGAACGAGAGCACCAGTAAGACGGAGAGTGTTGGAAGATATGGAGGTCTGCCATTTTATAAAAAATAAAAATAAAATTATATACCATTTGTAGCAAGCAAGGAGTTCATGATGTTCTCGCACCCCTAGCTTGAGGGGGAGTGTTGGGAGATAGGGCCCAAGCCCACACAACCAAGGAAGGCCCACATATCCAAGTGTGTTGGAAGACCAAGGAAGGCCCATACATACAAGAGATATAGAAGACGGGCTCAAGGCTCACAGATCAAGGCGAAGGCCCATAGGCCCACATACAATGATGGTAGGATGGTAAATAAAGAGTCAACTCATAGAGATGGCATTGATGTAATTAGGTTAAAGTTCTAGGGTTAAAACCCTTAACCCTACAGCCTAAGCTCAGGGGTATTATTGTAATACAATAGTTTTATCAATCTATAAATTGAGCTTCAGGGGGAGGGTTAGGAGATCAAGTCCATAACCTCTTCTTCCTCTGGTTTTCTCCAAAGGTGTCTTTCTCTTTTTCTCCATGAGCTAAATCTGTGGAGTCCTGAAAATCAGCATGGCACAACGGGCTTCAGAGCTGCCATAACTGATGAAAGACCAGGAGACAAAGTTGTGTCCTAAAAAAAGTTGACATCCCTAGAGACAATTAACTAAGGATTACAACAAACATAACTTTTTTGGGAATGAGAGTAACTCAAAAAGATACACTTAAGAGACTTAGGCTCAAGGTTACTCTTTGAAGGGGTGTGACATGAACAAAGCATGTGCAACACAAATACCTTCAAATGAAGGGAGAATGGGTCTTCATCTGGAAATAATAACGAGTATGGGGATTTATGGCTAAGGACTGAAGAAGGCAGCCTATTAATAAGGACACAGGCTGTAAGAATGGCATATCACTAAGACCAGGTCTTCCCTCTGCTTTTCCTGTGTGGCAACATCAAGTGTAGGTATAACCTTCCACTCTTGTACAACCCTCTGAATCTAGCAAAGTACTCATGAAGATTGTTTTTATACTTAGTGTTGTATATCTCATGAAAAAAATCATAAATATTTTCTAGACTGTTAGGGGGTAGAATATAATTCAAAACAGGTGTCCCAGATTGTTTTCTCTATCTCTAGGTATACCACATTATTTGTCATATGTTCCTCCATACTATTAATCAACCAGGTCAAAACTAGTGTATCTTCCCTCAACCTTGTATGGTAAGAGGGTTGATCCTTATACATAGGTGGCTGAGTTATATTCTCAACAAGGTCTCTGGTAATAAGAAAATGTTTTACACATTGGAACTAAGACAAGTACTTACTCAAGCCTTTAAATGGAATTGTAGTGATCCTCAAGGGAGATCACCTTTGCTGAAATCAGCATATGTAGAGGAAGAGAAAGTATTTGATAATTCAGACATTGTGACTTACAAAAGAACTTTTTTTTATTTTAAAAAAACACCTTTAAGTTAACTTAGAAGGAAATAGGACAAGAATTTATCAAAACAAACAAACATTTGAAGGTATGGAATGAGAAACTATGTAAACCACCAAATAGATCACACAAATGACTCCTTTTTCAAAAATAAAATAAAATTGTTGTTTGAGATTCTAAACCACAATTATAATCACTCAACATCCAATGGTGATTAAAAAGGAAAAAATTAACTAGATTTTGTAAGAAAGTAATAAAAAAAAAAGAACTAGAACTGGTGAGTACTTTCCAAAACTATTCTTGAAACCTTAACTTTGGGTTTTAATAACTTAATTGAGCAGCCACTTCTCCAACATACCAGAACTTGAGGAGAGCTTCAAGAGGACCTCTATCATTCCTAAAGGGGATTTTTTTTGGCATAAAATTAGATCAAACAAACAAAAAATGAAGGAAACTCAAGCACATGACAAATAAAAGGTGATTTCAGCCATTCAATATGAAGAAAAAATGAATTTTGAGTGGGATAATTAGGCTTGAGTAAAAAAAAACTTTGTGACTATCAAGAACTTGAATTGAATCCCTCACAATGTGAAACATGAGGTGAAACTTATCTGATTAAGGAGAGGACTTGCTGAATAGACTTCCTCCTTTTTCTCCTCTTCAAAACTAGCCAAACCTAAACTTTCATAACTTGATCAACTTTACTTTAAACCCTATAATTCGAGCTCTGATACCATATTGAATTCTAGGGTTTAATCTATGGATAACTTGGTTTGAGAAGAAGAAAAAAAAATGAAAAAAGAAGGAAGAAGAGAAGAGAAGATGAGAAGGAGAAAGCGGAAACTTTAGGTGTTATGAGAGAGCAATATTTTGAAATCCTCCCCCTCACTTTCTTATTGATTTAGGTGGGACATGATGCCCTAATACATGTTGGAAGATATGGGGGACTGCCATTTTATTCGGGAAGATCTTATACACCATTTGCAACAAGTTGGGCATTCATGATGTTCTCTCACCCCCAGCTTGAGGGGGAGTGTTGGAAGATGGGCCCAAGCCCACACGACCAAGGAAGACCTACACATTCAAGTGTGTTAGATGATGGGCTCAAGCCCATAATAACAAGGAAGACCCACACAACCAAGAGAAGTGGAAGATGGGCTAATAGCCCATAGACCAACGAGAAGACCCACATGCCCATACAGTGATGGTAGGATGCTAAATAAAGATACATTTCATAAAGATGGCATTGATGTAATTAGTTTAATTTCCAGGGGCATAATTGTATTTTTGTAGTTTCATTAATCTATAAATTGAGCTTCAGGGGAAGGGTTAGGACAATAAGTCCATAACCTCTTCTTCCTCTTGTTTTCTCCCAATGGGTCTCTCTCTCCTTTTCTCCATAAGCTAAATTCATGGAGTCCTGAAAATCCATTTTGATTCTCGCAGGGAAAGATCTATACTAGTGAAAATTGAAATTCACTGGCAAAACCTTCTACCTGCGGAAATAAGCTAACAAAATTTTCCAACAAAAGTTGAACTACTCCCAGTGGAAAAACATTTATTGGCATTAGTCAATTTCATTGTCGTGACTATAATTTTTTTTATTTTTCTCATGATTCTATATTTTTTACATGTCTTTGCCACGTTCATGTGTATCTACATTACGTTTCATATACAGCGAATTTTGTGTACCTCCCTACATCATTACTACTCCAAGAAGAGTGTAAAGCAAGTAAAACATGGTTTTCTTATAGAAACATGGCTTCGTTTTCACTATCCCTTTGATGCTTATAATGTTGCAGCTACTAAAGAATAAATGATGTAAAAGCATCCAAGTGTGAATAAAGTTACCTTCTCCAGAATTAAAGTAAAGAATAAAGATGATAGGTCCTTCTCTCTTTATGTCTCTCAATCATGTCCTCTAGTTTTTCCAGTAAAAGCTTCTATCTTTTCTTGCTCTATTCCATCTTCTTTCCATCTCCATCATTGTCACTGAGCTCTTCTTTAGAAGAATGGGAGAAATAATCGTGTCTCCCACTATTGATGCACTAATTCAAATCCTAAAACCAATATCAGAAGATATCAAATTTGCGTGGGGTGTTGATGCGGAACTTAATTTTCTGCTTAACTCATTATCTGTGATCAAGTCAGTGCTTTTGGATGCTGAAAGGAAGCAATTAGTATCCAATTCTGTGAAAAAAGGTCCCTACGTCTTACGAATGTCGCTCATGATGCTGAAGAAATCCCACTCTCAACACCAATCAGGATTGAACAACTTGAACTTCAAGAATATGCTATCTAAGCAATTCTTAGAAGATTTGGTACTCATTCTACAAAGAGAAATCTACAGAATGACCCAAGAAGAAAACGTATCTCAACCTGTAGACACCGCTTCCACAGGAGAAGCCTCTACACACGAAAAACCAGAAAAAACAAAATACTGATATGTTGTCTTCATAGGGAGAGAAACAGGAATATATGATAGCTGGGAAGACGCCCAAGCTCAAGTCATAGGATTTCCCAAAAATTCTCACAGAAAATTCCGGACAAAGGACGATGCTGAACAAGCTTGGACAACATCCTGAAATAGATGATCTATAGACAAAAACTTTTAGATCGTTTACAAAGAAAGAGAGATGGCCTTACCTTCACTCTCTTACTAAGAAACATGCTTCAACCAGAAGATGATACTATCTACTCCATGGAAATGTACTATTTCCATTGGGAAAGATACACGAATCACATCCATAGACTACGATGCAAGATAGCAAAAATTAAACAAAAGCTAAACCTCTTAGCTTTGTAAAAATGAATGAGTTTTTCTATTTAATGGATATGGAAACTCCATTACCATTAGACCTTCCTGACATCACCGGATGGCTTAAAAACCTAGTGTACCTTGCAACACCTTGCATAGCACCTAGAAGAAAAAAGGATCCAGCACCACTTGCTTTTAGGATCGCTTCAAAAGCATCATCCTCCACCAATGATGAAGTTTATGCAGAGTATAATACCTTCGGTCGCCAACCGATTTATTATGTTCAAGAGGAAAAACCTTCCTCTAGTAAACAACAAGAGCAACACGACAGTGAACCAGAAGCCTGGGAATCTGATGAAGTTGCAGAAGAAAATACCAAAAAAATAGACTATTCTGCTAAAGACAAAATAGCAGATGATCTTGGTAAAAGATTTCGAATGCTTCGTGGTAGCGACCATTTTGAAGCAGAAACTTCAAGGGTACGAGACACCCACATGGAAGATAGCTTTCAAGATAACTTCCAAAACCGTACTGCGGTTCACCCGCAAGAATGAGAAAGCTTCTCCCACTCAAAAATATCCCTGGGAGGACAAAGGTATTCGACAAAATACACAAATGTCGATCCCTCAAATGCTACTAAGGGACACCAAACCATAAATAGCATAAACCCTTTTGGATTTTACCTCAACTTGGATTGCCCCAAGGATGGAGAAAAGGTCCTTAAAGATTGGGAAAGAAGCATGAGCAATGCTGCAAATATGCATGAATCTTGGAACCAAGAATCAGCATTTAATTTCTTTACCCATGCTTTACAGGGTAATGTAGCTCATTGGTGGGACAACCTTCCCGAAGACCAAAAACAAGCTAATACCTCAATATCGATAGCCATTATCTTGAAAGGATTAGTGGCTAAGATATCAAAGGAATTTCTAGGAATACATCCAACCCTAGAAGCCTACAATGAGAGTACTAAACAAAGAAAACGTTTAGAAACTCTTCAGAAATTAAACAAGTTACAAATCTGTAACATTTATTTTTATGAGAAGTATTACTGCAAGTTTGCAAGTTACTTTTATAAAATGCAAAAAGAAGACCATAAACCTTATCTGTCTATCTTTTATGTAAAATTGCCAGAACCATTTGCACATATAGCTGAAAAAGACTACATTACAAAATATTGGCAAAACAATCCAGAACATGGTACTTTAACCATGGATAATTTCCTAAACATTGATACTTTAGGAAGAAGACATCGATTTGTACAAGACATGTTGGCAAATCTTTGTGAAGCCCAAAAATTACAAAAGAAAAGTAATAAGGCAAATAAATAAACATTATGTTGTTCAAACCAGAACAAAAATGTAGGAGCTTATGGTTGTAAAACCACCTCCCATAAGCAACAAAAATATCCTAAGAAATTTCGATAGAAAAAATTTAGGATTCAAAAAAGTTCTACAACCAGGTATACTCCTAAAAAGAGATACTTTAAGAAAAGAACAAATTCTGGCCGTACCACATCCAGTAAAGGTTCAAATGCATACTGCCCAAAGGGGAAAACCCCAAGCAAATGCAAATGCTGGATATGCCAGAAAGAAGGACATTTTGCAAAAGATTTTCCAAATGATAAACAACAATGGCAATACAGTACTTACATGTTACTAGCTGAAGAAAATGGATTGGAAATCATTCATTATGATGACATCCAGTCAGAAGATGAAGTATATGAACTTCATCTCGACACTGAGTCCTCCTCCCCGAAAAACTCAGAGAACATGTCGGACTCTTCAGGTACCTTCTCTGAATGAGTATCCGCATAAACGCAGAGCATGTAGCATCTGGAAATTCGTATATCACGGTCATGCTTAAACTACCCGGATATATCAAATTCCATATACACGCTCTCGTCGATACAAGAAGTTCATATTGCCTAGCCAGACAAAATCTACTTCCCACGGATCTATGGAAAACACTTGAAGTACCACTCCAAGTAACCGTTGGCTCCAGAGAAAATATCTCTCTTCCTGCCGAAGCCCGAAACATTCATCTCGACATTAGAGGTGAAAAGTTTATGATTCCAAAACTCATTAGTTTAGGATCAAACATAAACTCAGGACCAGATTTAGTCCTCAGAAATGAATGGCTCATGTTTCATGCCCTTGTAGAGCAAACACCAGCCTACTATAAACTTTGATGTCGCACTCGACGTGAAATCGATCATACTGCTGTATTTGTCTACGCAGTAAAACCCACTGAAGCCTATGCCATTTCTGGCAATGGAGTTGTCCTCCATCAGGTCTTCAAAAAATGCAGCAAGCGTGGTAATGAGATTCCTCCCTTAGAAACTCTGCTCCTCGCTGAGCCCTACGAATCTGAAGTTCAGCAACTTCCAAAATCCACTTGTTCTGAGAAACCCTTAGAATGGTGGCATAAACAAAAACCATATGCCGACCTCGAAATTCTTGATCCTGAAAAGAAATCCGAGAAAAACCTATGGTTTACACTCCTTCTGATGTTGAAGAATCCTCAATACAAATAAATGACTTGCTAGCTCAAGGTTTAATCCATGCAAGTTATTCTCCACATACATCTCCTGCTTTCCTGGTACGAAATCATGCAGAGATAAAATGAGGAAAAGCTAGAATGGTCATTAACTATAAAAAGGTTAATGGAGCCACAAAAATGGATGGCTACTATCTTCCTAACAAAGAAAGATTAATAGCTGCCATAAGAGGAAAACAATGGTTTTCTAAATTTGATTGCAAATTCGGGTTTTGGCAAATTCGTCTAACCGAAAGAGCTATTCCCCTTACTGTATTCAGTTGTCCTTCAGGACATTATGAGTGGCTTGTAATGCCCTTTGGGTTAAAACAAGCACCCAACATATTTCAAAGAAGAATGGATTATATCCTCAAACCATTCTTTAAATTTTGCTTAGTTTATGTTGATGACATCCTAGTCTTTTCAAAAACCAAGGATCAACATAAAGAGCAATTACTTAAGGTTTTAAATGCCTTAAAAACTGTTGGGATAGCACTCAGCAAAAAGAAATCAGAGTTGTTTAAAACCAAGATAGATTTCTTAGGTCTAAACATCTCAAAAGGAGAAATCATTCTTCAAAATCATATTCTGGAAAAACTAGCTGCTTTTCCAAATGAAATTGAAGATATAAAACAACTTCAACATTTCTTAGGATGCCTAACATATGCTGAACAATTCATAAAGAATTTAGCAGAAATTAGGAAACCCTTTCAAAAGAAACTAAAGAAAGACGTCCAATGGGAATGGACACCCAATGATAGTCTAGAATTAATCCAGATCAAACAAATGATGAAACACCTCCCGGTGTTAACTCTACCCGATCCAGATGCAAAAGTAATTTTAGAAACTGACGCATCTGATCACACTTGGGCAGCAGTCCTAAAATGCAAAATCAATGATTCTGAAAGAGTATGCAAATATACATCAGGAGCATTTTAATCTGCTGAAACAAACTATCATTCTTATGAAAAATAAATTTTAGCAGTAAAGAATGGGATAAAAATGTTTTATATTTATCTCGCTCCCAAAGAATTTCTGGTAAGAACTAACTGTAAAAATTTTGTCGATTTTATGACAGAAATTTAGAAGATTCACTTTGTCGCGGTAGATTACTCCGTTGGTAGCAATGGTTCTTTCAATTCTCTTTTACTGTTGAACACATTAAAGGAGATAAAAACTATTTACCTGATACTCTTACTCGAGAATTTTCTTGTGTTCCAAACAGGTAAAATGGATCCCTTCAGCAGCACCCTGACGAACCTAACAGCAGCAATTGCCACACTCACGGTATTGTTCTCAACCCTACAGTCACTATTCGATAGTCTTTTAGTTCTCTCAGAACGAGGAGACATACATGAGAATTGTGCCCGTTACGGGTTAAGTGGAGAAGTCTTACAACTCAAGGTTAAAGAATTAACCGAAGAGTTAAAAGGACTCACTCAACGGCATGAGATGCCAAGCTCCTCCGGGACTTCTACCGGATCTCCATTGCGAGAAAAGGAAGCCACAACGTCAGCTAATCAGCAAACGGATGACTCTAGTGTTTTGATCAACACAGGTTGACCCGGGATTTCTATCGGTCATGCCAGGCATGAGAAGGAAATCACAACCCAATCTTTTTGAAGATAGGGGAATCAGGGATTTCTACCTGTCAGTCAAGAGCTGGAAAGGAAACCTTAACGATTTCATTGAAATCGGAATCAGGGACTTCTACCTGTCAGTCTCGAGCTGAAAAGGAAGTCTTAACGGATCCATCCCTGATGGAAACAGACTTGTCTAGTAATGAGAAATCATTCAAGAAAAAATTGGTTACCCCGTCTGAGTTTAGAAGGTTGAAAAGCCTAAATAAACCAGATAAAACTAGTTTTAATGAGTTTGATTTTTTAAAGAAATTTAAACCTTTAAAGCATTCAGACATTATGTCTGAGGAACCCTCGTTACGCCCTCAAAAGGTGGACAACATTCATTCAAAGATCGAATCTGATCATACTGTCCAATTCCAGCGATGGAATGAACAAATTGGACAAGGGATGAACACTCCCTTCTTCACCACTGAGCCCAACAACAGTTGGAATCAAGTGAAGCTGAGTCATGAAATAGACTCAAAATATGCAACTATGCTTTATGCATATGGATTCATAAAACAGATGGTACTTCACTCCACCGACTTATCTGTGTTGGAGAAAATGCCAAAGGAAATTATGGAGGCTTGCAAAAGTTTCATCTCCATAACAAAGAGTAAAGGAATTCGACTTCATTTCATTTCCTATATTGCTGAAATTGTTACTGACATAAAGATGTTTCCGAGCATTTCTGTTGTGACACTTGAAGGCATCAAAGAAGGTGACGCGAAGATGGAATATGATCCCAGACATGTTCCAAAAGCCAAGCCTTGCCCAGAAACAGTCTGGCCAACCAGGCGTATCTGCGGGCTCAAGAACCTGATACAGCTCATACAACAGCTGATTCAAAGAGAAGCTTTGTCTACAAGACCTCCGTCCCACTGACGATCGTCTCGAAAAGCTATAAAGAGACTCTGACATCCGCCTAGACCAGTCTCGAAGCTACGCTGAAGAAACTCCTTGGAGGAAATATCCCCTTCAGCAAAACAACAAAGGAAAGCTTTTGCCAGATGGCCCAGAAGACTTTTCCGAAGGAGCACACTTGTAAATAGTGCACAGAAAGGCAGCTGTCCGAATGAGCAGTCAGCAGCCGTTATGGCCCACGACGAAATCAAAGTCAGCAATGGCGGCAAAAAAGTCCGCAAAGGCGGCTACAAATGTCATCAATGACGACTACACCAAGTCAACAATGACGACTACACCAAGTCAACAATGATGGCTAAAAAGATTTCTGCACGTCATCATCATGATGTCACAAGCAAAAAAGACATTTCTACCCCTGCTTTTGGCGCCGAAAGGTAATATGTTATGGACTCTATAGCATCACGAGTTACCAACAGGCGTAGGAATTAATTAATGTGTTTTTCAATTTCCATGTAATTGTCTTTGGTTTGGGTTGGTTTAGCATTTATTGGTGTGAACCATTGACCCAAGAGGTCTTTAGGGTTTTGGACGTCCTCCACCCTATTTAAGGGGACGGCTAGGGTAATGAAGATTATGAATTGAGTTCACTTTAGTTAACGTAATTTAGATAAACAGGTCAAGAGCTCCTTCAAGTTCTCTTCCGTTTTTCCCCAATTCTCCTTTCCGAAATTCAATTCCCTTCAACCCTTCATTCCATCTCAACGTCAAGCAAGGTAATGGAAGGAAGAGAAGAGAGGAGGGTGACAAGATCCATGGCTCGTGAGGATCCTAACAACGTGGTATCAGACAGGTCCACCCTCGGTGATTCCTCTTCTCCAGAGGACATACGTCAAGTCCTTTCAGACCTTCAACAACGATCCACTCTTCAAGGTACTAAAATTTCTCACATCAATACTACCTTACAAACTCTGGAATCATCTCTACAATCCATCCTACGACAACTTGCTGCACTTCAAGCACCAACGCCACCACCAGCAACCAATTTTCACCAACAACCAGTTCCCCACCAACAATTCACGCCACCACCAAATCCACCCCTGCACCAACCAATGGGTTCAATGACCACTCACGCACAAGCACCATCAACGGTTCCCAGGTACTTTAAACTTAACTTTCCTACATATGATGGCTCTAAAGATCCTTTACTGTGGTTCACGAAATGTGAACAATTCTTTTATCATCAACAAACGGTGGAAATGGACAAGGTTACTTTGGCCGCCTACCACATGCTCGATGAAGCGATCATGTGGTTCCATCACTACCGAAATGTCCATTCCATTTAGGATTGGCTGCACTTTAAACATGCTTGCCAGTTAAGGTTCGGACCTCCAGCTAGCAGCAACCCAGTGGGGGAATTGATCAACTACAAACAGACCAGCACCTTAGAGGTTTACCAAAAAACGTTCCATGAAAGGTTGGCCAGAGCTAGTGAATTTGTTCCTCCTCACCTACATGTTTAGATTTTTAATGCTGGATTGACAGAGGCAGTCAGATTGGAAGTGGAATTACTGGGTCCAACAAATTTGGACTCCGCAATGAATTATGCCAGGGCTGTGGAGCACAAACAGAGAGTTCTAAAAGAGTCTTTACAAAGAAAACCATTTTGCCAAAACAGAATACAGGGTACTGCATCTGGTCCACGTTTTGGGTCCTCTGCCCCTAACCGAGCAGATCAGGCTACTAGTGTGCCTCCACACTCTATGCCACATAAATTTTTGACTAAACAGGAAATGGATGCTCGAAAGGCAAAGGGCCAATGTTTTAATTATGACGAACAATTCCTGCCCGGACATACCTGTAAACGTTTATTCAGTATTGAATTATTGGAAGAAGATTCAAAAGAGCTTCTTGAAAATGAAATTGTTGAAGAGGTACAACAGGAAGCAGAGCTCTCCCTCCATGCCATGCATGGCCTGCGTAGTTCTAATACCATGCAGGTAAAGGCCAGGTTACATCATCTCATGCTACTTGCTTTAGTTGATTCGGGCAGCACACATAATTTTATCAGTGAACCAGCCACGCAACAATTGTGATTGGAAATTCAACAACAAAGGGGTCTCTCAGTTTCAGTGGCCAATGGGGCCAAAATTGCTAGCGTGGGGTTATGTGCTAACACCCCTTTCACCATTGAGGGGCATTCCTTTCAGGCAGATTTACTAGTCATTCCATTGGCTGGATTTGATTTGGTGCTCGGGGTCAAATGGCTCCAGTTATTAGGACCGATATTATGGGACTTTCAGGCTTGGACTATGACATTTTCATCACCACAGGGCCAGATTACATTACAAGGCATTGTGGCACAGGTCCCTAACGCACTTCACACTTTGCATATTCAACACACGGGTGATGATCAGTTAGCTCCTTTACTTACAACATTTGTGGATTTATTTAATGACCCTACAGGTCTACCACCAGTGCGTCATTGTGATCACCGCATTCGTTTAAAGTTGGGAACTGATCCAGTAGTGGTGCGGCCTTATCGTTACCCACATATCCAGAAAGATGAAATAGAACGACAATGCATGCATATGCTCGCTCAGGGTGTGATCCAGCCCAGTCGACCTCCTTTCTCCTCACCAGTGTTACTTGTACGTAAAAAAGATAAATCTTGGAGATTTTGTGTCGACTATAGGCAACTCAACTTGCACACAGTTAAGGACAAGTTCCCCATTCCAGTCGTGGACGAGTTGCTGGATGAGTTACATGGTGCTACAATTTTTACCAAATTAGATTTGAAATCGGGCTATCGTCAAATACGAGTTCACCAGGCGGATGTGGAGAAGACTGCCTTCCGCACACATCACAGTCATTTCGAGTTCCTCGTCATGCCCTTCGGTCTCTCCAATGCACCATCCACCTTTCAGGCCCTCATGAATGAGGTCTTTTCATCACTTCTGCGCCACTATGTGTTAGTCTTTTTTTATGACATTCTGGTCTACAGCAAAAATTGGGAAGAAAATCTCCACCACCTCCACAGGTATTTACCATTCTACGCTCTCATCATTTGGTTTTGAATCAATCAAAATGTTCTATGGGTACATCTGAGGTGGCATATTTGGGTCATGTCATATCAGCTGTGGGCGTGAAAGTTGACCAGAGCAAGATACAGGCAGTTACAGATTGGCCGGTTCCCACCTCCACTACAGCATTAAAGGGCTTTTTGGGATTAGCGGGATATTATAGAAAATTTATCCAATCTTATGGCCAGATAGCAGCACCACTCAACAACCTGCTCAAAAAAAATGCCTTCCACTGGTCTTCTTCAGCAGAACAGGCCTTTAACCTGTTAAAGGAGGCCTTAGCCTCAGTGCCAGTCCTACAATTACCAGATTTTGAGGCAGAATTTGTGGTGGAATGTGATGCCTCTGGGGGAGGTATAGGGGCAGTGTTACAACAATTGGGGCACCCCATTGCTTATTTCAGTCGTCAGTTGGGACAACACCACCATAAGTTAGCTGCATATGAGAGGGAATTGATTGGGTTAGCCAAGGTTGTCCAACATTGGCGACCGTATCTTTGGAGAAGACCGTTTCTCATTCATACAAATCATTGCAGCCTCAAGTATCTTCTTGAACAACGCCTCACCACATCCCCACAGCAGCATTGGTTAACTAAACTCATGGGCTTCGATTTTACGGTTCATTATAAGCCAGGTAGTTCGAATTTGGGGGCTGATGCCTTATCACGTCGGGATATTTCTGCCACTCAAATTTATGCTATCAGTCACCCACGTGCACTGGTATTAGATTCTATTTGTGAGGAAGTAAATCAATATCCGGATCTCATTCTTTATATCAGGATATTCAACAGGGGACAACTGCTCCTCATTGGACGATTCAGGATCTTCTCATTCTCTACAAAAATAGGATCTTTTTGCATAATACATCCCCACTTCTTCACACCATCCTGTCCTCTATCCATGATAGCACACATGAGGGTCGACAGAAAACATATTTCCAAATCAGTCGGGACTTTTACTGGAAGGGCATGAAGAGCACAATTGCTGATTATGTAGCTGCTTGTCAGATTTGTCAAAGAAACAAGGCCGAATCCTTAAGTCCAGCCGGCCTACTGCAACCTCTACAACTACCATCTCAAATCTGGTCTGATATTTCCATGGACTTCATTGCTGGACTTCCCATTTCATCAGGTAAATCGGTGATATTCGTCGTCGTTGATCGGTTTTCAAAATATGGGCACTTCCTTGCTTTGGCGCATCCATATACTGCTGCTCAGGTCGCTCAATTATTTATGGACAACATTGTCCGATTACATGGAATTCCCTCATCCATTATCAGTGACAAGGATGCCATTTTTACCAGTCTCTTTTGGAAGGAATTATTCAAATTACAGGGCACCCAATTGGCATTTCCGTCAGCCTATCATCCACAAACGGATGGCCAAACAGAGGTTGTCAATCGCACTATTGAAATGTATCTTCGTTGTTTTGTGGGGGACGCACCTAGAAGATGGGTAAAATGGCTTTCATGGGCAGAATTTTGCTATAACACATCTTACCACACAGCACTGGGTACTACTCCTTTCAGGGTAGTTTATGGCAGAGATCCACCTCGTTTGTTACCATATGAACCGGGGGCATCCAAAGTCGTCACTTTGGACCAAGCATTAGCTGAACGAGACGCTATGCTCACTGAGGTACGTACACATCTGCAAGCGGCCCAACACTCTATGAAATGCTTTTATGATAAGAAGCACCGGGAGGCATCTTATTGCCCTGGAGACTATGTGTGGTTAAAGCTTCAACACTACCGCCAGCTGTCCCTGACTGTAGCCAAGCGCCATAAGCTGTCTCCAAAATATTATGGTCCATTTCTGATATTGGATCAAATTGGGCCCGTGGCATACCGCTTGCAGCTCCCACCGGAAGCAAAGATCCACAATGTATTTCACATCTCCCAATTGAAGCCCTTCCAGGGTGACTCGCCATACTACACACTCCACTGCCGCCACTACATGAGGGCAGAGTCCTTTCTATTCCGGCTCAGGTAATACAAGCACGCCACATTCAAGGGGATTGGGAAATTCTAGTCCAGTGGGCCGATGCCGATCCCAGTGACACCACATGGGAGCCGTTATCAGCATTTCGACTTTTATATCCTTCCTTCGAGCTTGAGGACAAGCTCTTTCTCCAGGAGGGGGGTTGATGTTATGGACTCTATAGCATCACGAGTTACCAACAGGCGTAGGAATTAATTAATGTGTTTTTCAATTTCCATGTAATTGTCTTTGGTTTGGTTTTGTCTTTGGTTTGGGTTGGCTTAGCATTTATTGGTTTGAACCATTGACCCAAGAGGTCTTTAGGGTTTTGGACGTCCTCCACCCTATTTAAGGGGACGGCTAGGGTAATGAAGATTATGAATTGAGTTCACTTTAGTTAACGTAATTTAGATAAATAGGTCAAGAGCTCCTTCAAGTTCTCTTCCGTTTTTCCCCAATTCTCCTTTCCGAAATTCAATTCCCTTCAACCCTTCATTCCATCTCAACGTCAAGCAAGGTAATGGAAGGAAGAGAAGAGAGGAGGGTGACAAGATCCATGGCTCGTGAGGGTCCTAACATAATAATACAAGGGCAAAAATGACAAGCCAAAAAGACAAAAGTTACCCTTTGTCTTTAAACACACACCTTTCAATTAAGGGTAAAAGCGGAAGACAAGAAAGATCTTCAGCTATAAATTCGACATTCCTCCAGAGGTTGAGACATTCGAACTTGGAGCAACTCAAAAATTGACAACGCATTAGCATTCACAGAAGAAGGCGATTTTCGGCGATCTTTCTCCTGCAAGTTCCTCAAGCACGGTATGTGCTTAACAGCCGTAATGGCTGAGTAGAAAAGAGGGAACCGACCGGTGCCACGGTCGGTAACTTCGAGAGATATGTAGATAAGTAGTTTTTATTTTCCCTTTTTTAAGGGTATGTATTTAGTTATGTTTTTTGAACAATGTTTTTATATTTTCCGCATGTTTGTAATATTGTGATTCATACAGTATTTGTTATTACTGTTCATGTTCCGCATATATAAATATGATCTCCACAGTTGTTGTTATTACTGTTCATATTCTGCATCTATATATATGATCTCCACAGTGTTTCTTTTTTACTGTTCCAAAGTTACTGTTCTCAAGTACTGTTCATTTTTACTATTCATGGTTACTATTCATGGTTACTGTTCACTCGTCAAAAAGAAATAGTATCAAAATAGTGCCAAATAGGACAGAAGTTAGAGAATTGGAATTATTCGGCTACGCTCTGAGGTAGAAAACGAAACGGAGTTGTGCTCTACCCTGTTGAAGCTGCCATAGAGCCGTAACGGTTAATAGGAATGGCTTGGGGCCCTCTAGAGACCGTGAGGACCGCATCGACGGAATTGCCCACGTGGTGGTAAGCCGACAAGAATAGGGTCAAACCCCAAAGAAGTTCTAAGTAGCAGCAGAAGTCATGTTGGGCCTTTTAGATAGCTATGACATAGACACAAACGAGTACAGAACAGTGACATGCGGTAGGAAGCAGAGAGTGATATGATAGTGAAATGATAGGACTATAGAAATGTAACTGTAGGAATAGTATTGTATGAGTCATCGATGTTTTCCACTACCTGTAGCTCGAGACTGGCAGGTAGAAGTCCCTAGGATTCTAGTTCTGCTGCCCTCATCCCTAGGTTCTCTCCCACGTTGTGCAAGTCTATTAGAAACTTTGTGTTGTTGATATCATAGCAATAGAGCTTTGGTATCAGTATTCCGCTGTCAGAGTCTGCTAGAGACAACAGTAACTTTGGAATAGTAAAAACAAACACTGTGGAGATCATATATATAGATGCGGAATATGAACAGTAATAACAACAACTGTGGAGATCATATTTATATATGCGGAACATGAACAGTAATAACAAATACTGTACGAATCACAATATTACAAACATGCGGAAAATATAAAAACATTGTTAAAAAAACATAACTAAATACATACCCTTAAAAAAGGGAAAAGAAAAACTACTTATCTACATATCTCCCGAAGTTACCGACCGTGGCACCGGTCGGTTCCCTCTTTTCTACTCGGCCATTACGGCTGTTAAGCACATACCATGCTTGAGGAACTTGCCAGAGAAAGATCGCCAAAAATCACCTTCTTTTGCGAATGCTAATGCGTCGTCAATTTTCGAGTTGCTCCAAGTTCGAATGTCTCAACCTCTGGAGGAGCGTCGAATTTATAGCTGAAGATCTTTCTTGTCTTCCGCTTTTACCCTTGATTGAAAGGTGTGTGTTTAAAGACAAAGGGTAACTTTTGTATTTTTGGCTTGTCATTTTTGCCCTTGCATTATTACCTTTCGGCGCCGAAAGCAAGGGTAAAAATGTCTTTTCTGCTTGTAACATCATGATGATGACGTGCAAGAATCTTTTTAGCCATCATTGTTGACTTGGTGTAGCCGTCATTGATGACATTTGTAACCGCCTTTGCGGACTTTTTTGCCGCCGTTGCTGACTTTGATTTCGTCGTGGGCCGTAACGGCTGCTGACTGCTCATTCGGACAGCTGCCTTTCTGTGCACAATTTACAGGTGTGCTCCTTCGGAAAAGTCTTCTGGGCCATCGGGCAGAAGCTTTCCTTTGTTGTTTTGCTAAAGGGGATATTTTCTTCGAGGAGTTTCTTCAGCGTAGCTTCGAGACTGGTCTGGACGGATGCCGGAGTCTCTTTATAGCTTTTCGAGACGATCGTCAGTGGGACGGAGGTCTTGTAGACAAAGCTTCTCTTTTTCTGAATCACCTGTTTTATGAGCTATATCAGGTTCTTCAGCCCGCGGATACGCCTGGTTGGCCAGACTGTTTCTGGGCAAGGCTTGGCTTTTGGAACATGTCTGGGATCATATTCCATCTTCGCGTCACCTTCTTTGATGCCTTCAAGTGTCACGACAGAAATGCTCGGAAACATCCTTGTGTCAGTAACAATTTCAGCAATACAGGAAACGAAATGAAGTCGAATTCCTTTACTCTTTGTTATGGAGATGAAACTTTTGCAAGCCTCCATAATTTCCTTTGGCATTTTCTCCAACACAGATAAGTCAGTGGAGTGAAGTACCATCTATTTTATGAATCCATATGCATAAAGCATGGATGCATATTTTGAGTCTATTTCATGACTCAGCTTCACTTGATTCCAACTGTTGCTGGGCTCAGTGGTGAAGAAGGGAGTGTTCATCCCTTGTCCAATTTGTTCATTCCATCGCTGGAATTGGACAGTATGATCGGATTCGATCTTTGAACGAACGCTGTCCACCTTTTGAGGGCGTAGCGAGGGTTCCTCAGACATAATGTCCGAAAGTTTTAAAGGTTTAAATTTCTTTAAAAACTCAAACTCATTAAAACTAGTTTTATCTGGTTTATTTAGGCTTTTCAACCTTCTAAACTCAGATGGGGTAACCAATTTTTTCTTGAATGATTTCTCATTACTAGACAAGTCTGTTTCCATCAGGGATGGATCGGTTAAGACTTCCTTTTCAGCTTGAGACTGACAGGTAGAAGTCCCTGATTCCGATTTCAATGAAATCGTTAAGGTTTCCTTTCCAGCTCTTGACTGGCAGGTAGAAATCCCTGATTCCCCTATCTTCAGAGAAGATTAGGTTGTGATTTCCTTCTCATGCCTGGCATGACCGGTAGAAATCCCGGGTCGACCTGTGTTGAACAAAACACTAAAGTCATCTGTCTGGTGATTAGCTGACGTTGTGGCTTCCTTTTCTCGTGATGGAGATCCGGTAGAAGTCCCGGAGGAGCTTGGCATCTCATGCCATTGAGTGAGTTCTTTTAACTCTTCAATTAATTCTTTAACCTTGATTTGTAAGACTTCTCCACTTAACCCGTAACGGGCACAATTCTCATGTATGTCTCCTCGTTCCGAAAGAACTAAAAGACTATCGAATAGTGACTGTAGGGTTGAGAGCAATACCGTGAGTGTGGCAATTGCTACTGCTAGGTCCATCAGGGTGCTGCTGAGGGGATCCATTTTACCTGTCTGGAACACAAGAAAGAAAATTCTTCGAGTGGTAAGAGTATCAAGTTAATTATAAAGTTCTCTATAAATACAGGATGCAGTAGCAAAGAAAGTTTATGACAATGGTGGGATATAAATCACCACGCTGGCTGCCATGTGGATATCGGGAAGGCAAAAGCATAACCGAATATTAGGCAAAGGGTGTGTCTGAAGAGTCACTCATATTTTCTGAGTTTTCTAAGGAGGAAGACTCAGTTTCTAGATGAAGTTCATAGACCTCATCTCCTGACTGGATGTCATCATAATGGATGATTTCCAATCCATTTTCTTCGGCTAGTAACATGTAAATGTTGTACTGCCGTTGTTGTTTATCATTTGGACAATCTTTTGCAAAATGTCCTTCTTTCTGGCATATCCAGCATCTGCATTTGCGTGGGGTTTTTCCCTTTGGGCAGTATGCATTTGATCCTTTACTGGATGTGGTAGGGCCAGAATTTGTTCTTTTCTTAAAGTATCTCTTTTTAGGAGTATACCTGGTTGTAGAACTTTTTTGTATCCTAAATTTTTTCTGTCGAAATTTCTTAGGATATTTTTGTTGCTTATGGGAGGTGGTTTTACAACCATAAGCTCCTACATTTTTGTTCTGGTTTGAACAACATAATGTTTGTTTATTTGCCTTACTACTTTTCTTTTGTAGTTTTAGGGCTTCACAAAGATTTGCCAACATGTCTTGTACAAATCGATGTCTTCTTCCTAAAGTATCAATGTTTAGGAAATTATCCATGGTTAAAGTACCATGTTTTGGATTGTTTTGCCAATATTTTGTAATGTAGTCTTTTTCAGCTACATGTGCAAATGGTTCTGGCAATTTTGCATAAAAGATAGACAGATAAGGTTTCTGGTCTTCTTTTTGCATTTTATAAAAGTAACTTGCAAACTCGTAGTAATACTTCTCATAAAAACAAATGTTACAGATTTGTAACTTGTTTAATTTCTGAAGAGTTTCTAAACGTTTTCTTTGTTTAGTACTCTCATTGTAGGCTTCTAGGGTTGGATGCATTCCTAGAAATTCCTTTGATATCTTAGCCACTAATCCTTTCAAGATATTGGCTATCGATATTGATGTATTAGCTTGTTTTTGGTCTTCGGGAAGGTTGTCCCACCAATGAGCTACATTACCCTGTAAAGCATGGGTAAAGAAATTAAATGCTGATTCTTGGTTCCAAGATTCATGCATATTTGCAGCATTGCTCATGCGTCTTTCCCAATCTTTAAGGACCTTTTCTCCATCCTTGGGGCAATCCAAGTTGAGGTAAAATCCAAAAGGGTTTATGCTATCTATGGTTTGGTGTCCCTTAGTAGCATTTGAGGGATTGACATTTGTGTATTTTGTCAAATACCTTTGTCCTCCCAGGGATATTTTTGAGTGGGAGAAGCTTTCTCGTTCTTGCAGGTGAACCGCAGTACGGTTTCGGAAGTTATCTTGAAAGCTATCTTCCATGTGGGTGTCTCGTACCCTTGAAGTTTCTGCTTCAAAATGGTCGCTACCACAAAGCATTCAAAATCTTTTACCAAGATCATCTGCCTTTTTGTCTTTAGCAGAATAGTCTATTTTCTTGGTATTTTCTTCTACAACTTCATCAGATTCCCAGGCTTCTGGTTCACTGTCGTGTTGCTCTTGTTGTTTACTAGAGGAAGGTTTTTCCTCTTGAACATAATAAATCGGTTGGCGACTGAAGGTATTATATTCTGCGTAAACTTCATCATCGGTGGAGGATGATGCTTTTGAAGGGATCCTAAAAGCAGGTGGTGCTGGATCCTTTTTTCTTCTAGGTGCTATGCAAGGTGTTGCAAGGTACACTAGGTTTTTAAGCCATCCGGTGATGTTAGGAAGGCCTAATGGTAATGGAGTTTCCATATCCATTAAATAGAAAAACTCATTCATTTTTACAAAGCTAAGAGGTTTAGCTTTTGTTTAATTTTTTCTATCTTGCATCGTAGTCTATGGATGCGATTCGTGTATCTTTCCCAATGGAAATAGTACATTTCCATGGAGTAGATAGTATCATCTTCTGGTTGAAGCATATTTCTTAGTAAGAGAGTGAAGGTAAGGCCATCTCTCTTTCCTTGTAAACGATCTAAAAGTTTTTGTTTATAGATCATTCTGGTGTCCAAGGTGTAAAAGGTGTTTTATACCTTGATGGACCTGGAGAACCTAGGCGTTCTTTTGAACCTAGATGTTCTTTTAATGCTAAGACTTTTGTTAAGAGTTCTTGCATTTTATCTTTTTTTAGATTATCTAAACTTTGTTTAAGTTCTGTTAACTCTTTGAAGAAAACATGACTATTTCCATGGTCAATTTTTTTCTAGAATATTTTCTAGGACGTTTTGACACTTTATTATTTCTCTATGTTTATGTTCATCATAGAGGAAATCTATTTTCTGTTGGAGGTTTTGAATAGTTTTTTCTAACCTATTAAGGGTCTTACCATAAGACTCTAAGGTTGGATTGGAATTGATGACGATGTCACTACTTCCTATAGGTGGACCTAAGGCTTTATATGGGTTATGTGCCATTATCTATGTGAAGAGGAACATAAGCATTGGGCCTTGGATTTCCTATTCCTTCGAAACGGGAACTGTTTGAGATTCTACTTGTTGAGGTAGAGGGTCTGTCCTGTTCGATGGAAAAGCTGGATCTAGTGTTTGTGATCACTAGTTTTCCTTCTATCTCCTTTATGGTTTTTCGAGAGAGGGGAAGGTGTCTGGGTGCTAGAGGTTGGACTACCCATTCTGTTGGCCATGTTAACTCTCTAGGGTCAAGTTCTTCTATAGTCAAGTTTTCAGAATAACCAATGTTTTTGGCTAATTCTGTGAGTTTCTTTGAATCTTTAACTGGAACCTTTCCAGTGTTGATTCCTCGGGCTACTATGCATACAAGTATGTGCATAATCCTTCTTCCTTGTTGAATTCCGTTTTTCGACCAGTTGTCTATATAGATTTTTAGGGACAAGGTGTCTTGGATGTGTTTGTCTTCTAAATATATTTGTAGATTAGGCCATGTTGTAAAGGATACTGGACCTAATCCTAAGTTTGCTCTAACTCCTCCGAGTAGGGCTTTTTCAAAATTATTCTTCACAGAGTTATCTACTATAGCTGCTATGAAGGGTAAATTCTGATTGATTTGTATTAAGGGGTCTAATCCTATACGCACTAGTCCATAATGGACATATTTGAATCTTTTTAGATTAGCTAAGTCAGATTCACTTAATAATCTGTAGCAGAAAGTACCTGAGTCGGTATCCTGTATTTCTATAGATAGTTCCTTCTGGAAGACGAAGGATTTCTTTTGGAATTCAATCCAATCTTTGTTTTAGACTTCAGTTATCCGAGGGATACTTATTGTCCACTTTTGTCCATCCTGCATTAGATTAGGATGTTCATCGTATTCTCCCTGTGTTTCATGATGTATATGAACACTGTTTTGGAGAGAAGTACATTCTATTCCTATTTGTTCAGACATTTAGGAATTTTAGATGAGTTGAGGTCTCTTCTAATTTTTGGAACATGATTTCAATCAATCGCTCCAATTGATACAAAGTGATGAAAGGAGAGATGTGTTGTATAACTAGTTCTCTCAATTCCTCATTTTGTGTTAAGGCACAAATGTCTTGTATAAGACGATCTCTATCTGTTCCATGATGAGTTTTTACAGAAGATATTTTTCAAATTACTTCTTGTAAGTCCTTTTTGCATGGTTTGTTATTAACCATTTTTATTTTCGCTTCTCGGATAGGTTCTAAGATTCTAGAAGGATTTATTTCTTGATCCACATAGCTTTGTAGATCTGTAAGGAAACGTACTGTTTCTTCAGTATTTCCTGTTTTAAGTACCTCAAGATGGGCATTCATTTTTCTCTTGAATTTTTGTACTTGTTCATTAACGTCACTTTCTATTCCTAAGCATAGGAAAGCAACGCTTTCTGGGGTGTATTTTTCCCAGCATCTTTTCATAAAGAAGTTGTGATGCATATCACCAACTAGATCCATTATATTATTAAATATTGGAATATTCTTGTCATGCCATCCATGTGGATAGCCTATTATTGGACAAACATTTGTGTGTCCAGTTTTCAACACGGTGTCGTAAGAAGGACCGTTGAGTTCCTTCTGACCTACCAGTTGGGGTCTTTGGTACATTAGTACATTTGTTCCTTACAAATGTTACTTGGGATGTAACCGGTATGGGTCATAACTGTTTGGGAGTATGTATACCTAAACAGAAAGAATCAAAGTTAAGCTTTGACTTCTTTGACACATATACAACCAAGTCTACTCCTCGGCACTAATACAATTTTTACACATATTATAGAGGAGTTCATCGTCGGAGCTCTAGAAACAAAAATGGAGGATGGGGACGATTCTAACAAGATGGTGGAGGTACCGAAACAACATAAAGGAGCAGAATCAAGAAGAGACAGAAGGTACTGATACTCCTCTTTTCTTGCTTCAAATCTGATTTTTATCAACATGACGTGGTATATGACATGGTAAACTCAATTAAGTTGTTAAATCACTAGTTCTAGTTTGTTTTTATTGCTTTCTTACCAGCACCTAGTTCATTTTCCCCCTTTTTATCACCATTGGTTATTGCATGATTAAAATTCTAGTTTAGAATATCAAACAGCGAAAAAAAATAATCAAAAAAGGGGTCATGCTTGTGAGATCTATTGGTTGAGCATCTAACTCAGTCATCTATGTATATGGATCAACCCTACCATAGGTGGTTGAGGGATGACACACTAGTTACGAACTGGTTGGTTAATAGTATGGAGGAATATATGAAAAATAATGTGGTACACCTAAATTCAGCGAAAGCAATCTGGGACACATGTTTTGAATTATATTCTACTCCTAAAGGTCTACAAAAGATTTATGACATTTTTAGGAGATGTGCAACACAAAGTATAAAAAAAAAATCCTTATGACTATTTTGCAAAATTCAGAGGGCTACTAAAAGAATGGGAGGTTATACAACCATATGCACTTGATGTTTCCACAAAGGAAAAAGCAAAAGGAAGACTTGGTCTCAGCTATATGTCTTGCTAATCTACTACCCTACTTGGATGTTGCCAAGTCACGGGTACTTTGTTGCAAAAGCTTCTTTTAATGATGTATGTGCAACCATGCTACGGATTCCAGTTAAGGAGTCTAACAGTCAACAAGAATAAGTGGAAAACTCAGCGATGTTCTTACATGGGAGAGGGAATAATAGTTATGGTAGAGGTAAAGGAAGATATTGGAGGAAGATGTAGAGGTGGGAATTCTCCTACCTCTAACACTGGTGGTCAGCAAAGGAAATGTACCTTTTGTAGACTCAACAACCATCTAGTGGAAAATTGTTGGAACCTACATGGCAAACCACCTTACTTCAAAGTTAATCAAGCATCAACCTCGACTACTTCTACCAACAGTGATGCACCATCAGAGTCCTCCAGAGGAAAATTAACACTATCAAAAGAGCATCATGAATTGTTTCATAAGTTTAAAAGTATGATTCTTGCTCCCCTAAGCAACACAACCACCACAAATTGCTACTACTAGTATGTGTTCCTTTCTCTCATGCTCTAACAATTCACCTTGGATCATTGATTCCAGAGCTTATGAGCACCTCACAAGTAAAATTTAAAATTTATCTTCAATGACACCATGCACTTTAGCTCGCTTTGTCTCCATCGCAGATGGACCACAAACTAGGATTTATGATACTAGTACATCCACTATTTCACCATGAATGGCAAATCACCATGATTGCCATTGTCATATTGGTTGTAATTGTACAATATATCCATGTTAACTGCAGCAAGGATGCCCTTTGAAAGGTGTATGAAAAAGAAAGAGTACAAAACTTAAAGCCACTTTGACCATTCGTGATAATGTAAAGAATCTTTTCTTCTTGCTCCCCAAGTTTGAAGTTTTTTGGTCTTATTTCCTTCTTATCAGAATATTTTCATCAAATTGATATGTTGAATTTATGGAAAGGAGAAATACTTTATTGACTTCATTAACTTATTAGAATCAGAGTACATGAACCTATATTTATAATAGAAGAAGGTAGTAGAGTCCAATTACAATAAAACTACCTTTGTCACAATTACACCCAAACTCTAACACTTAAAGATAAGTCCTAGCATAATTAAATAACTCAATATAGATAAAAGAAAAACATAACTCAAACTCAAACTAGAACTCTTCTAGGATGTGACCATAAGATAAAGATACCTTTGTGAGTCCTTCTTGATCTTCCAACTTATGTGATAAGGATGCCAACTCATGGTAATCATGGTGGATCCTACTTCGTATGTGTTTGGGCCCATCTTGTGGGTCTTCCTTGGTCGTGTGGACCATCTTATAATACTCTTAGTTATATGTGTTTTTCTTTTGTCATGTGGGCTTGGGTCTATCTTCCAACACTCCCCCTCAAGCTGGGGGTGAGAGAACAACATGAACTCCCAACTTGCTATAAATGATGTATAAAATCTTTTTGTATAAAATGGCACATCTTCCAATATGCATTCATCTTCCATCACTCCCCCTCACGTTGTTGCATCCTTCCATGAGGCCCTTGTGGCATAATATAAGTGAAAGTAAAAATCACTCCTAGCCGGTAAGACATTGCTCCATACTCCAGTCCTAATGCTGAAAGTAGGGCACACTCCATCTTCTGTTGGTAGTGTGTTTATCGACATTGCTCTGAAGTGTCCAGTACCATGTCCCTCCACAGGACAACCACTCTTAAGTGGTAGGAGTAATAAAAGCCATTACAGGGGGGTAGTGGGTTTATTTATATTGGTGTCCCAATCCGAACACCGACTCTCATGGTATCCCAACCGTGATATTTTTTAGAGTTAAATTTATCATGGTGTCCCAATCTGGGCACCGACTCTCAAGCTGTCCCAACAGTGATATTTTTTAGAGTCAAATAAATTATGGTATGAGAAAAGGTACTGAGGCCACCTCTTCTTCAATAATAATATCTCATCCAAAGAGACATAATAGCAACAGCTGTAATGCAACACAACCATCTTCCAACATATATAACACGAACCAAAATAATAAACCTTGTAGAAGGACCCATGAAATAATCATAATCCGATATAAATATTTTTTCTTAGATTTAGAATCTTCATCTTTTGTGCTCCCCTTTTCTTGAATATTTTGGTCACATAAATTTATCCACAACATATGGAATAAAATACCTCTTCTCTCCTCAAGCTGGGAGGTAATGGCAGTGATCCTAGCTTGAACCAAATATCATAGATGTAGAAATAATCCAAAATAATAGAGATATAGTAATAATACCTTAAAGTAGGGAGAAGTGAGATATTTTCCTGATATATCAACTCAAACAATGATACAAAACAATCGGCTTAAATTCGAATTTTTCAATGCAACAGGATGCCAACATGACCTTTGATTCGTCCAATGCGAATATTTCTTAAAATATACATCAGATTGAAGTGAAATATTTTCCTTTTGAAACTAGACTTAAATAACTTTCATCAAAGTATAATATCTCTTCAAAAAATATAATATCAGTAGATAAATAATCTGATATATTTTGGCCTTTGTCATCTGGCTGAACTAAGCATTGTTTCTCATTTTTTTCCATCATGACCATTGATTCTTCCAAGATCAATAAATCATTGTAAAAAACATATATCTAGATTTGGTTGAATAGTTAAGAAAATATACTTACATATCTTTATTTTGATATAAAATTATCCATATAAAGTCTCATTTTTATAACATAAAATACCTTGGAAGTTGAACCTTTCTGCTGCTACTTGAACCTTTTTTTTATCTGACCTTCACTACTTCAAATATCGATTTATCTTTGTAGATAAATACGATTGAAAATTGGTTGAGTATGTAAGAGAATAGACTTATAGATATTTATTTTGATATATATATATATATATATATATATATATTTATATATATATATATATATATATATATCCATATAAAGTCTCGTTATTGATAGCATAAAATACCTCGGAAGTTGAAGCTTTCTGCTGCTTCTTGAACCTCTCTCGCAATCGAACCTTCTCTCATTAAAATATCAATTTATCTTTGTAGATAACTCCGATTGGAAAAAATTATTTCTTCTTGGAAAGTAAACTCAAATATATTTTCATAAATATATAATTTTTAATATAAAAATTTCATTATAGAGGTGAAAAATGCAAAGCAAACTACGGGTGTAGAGACTGAAAAAAATAACGACTAGCCTAGACTTAGAATTTAGGGTTTAGAGAAAAGAATCTCATTATCTTTGTGGGTTGACCAAGTCAACTAATGGAACCTGCTTTGATACCATGTTGAATTTATGGAAAAGATATATACTTTATTGACTTCATTAACTTATTATAATCAGAGTACATGAACCTCTATTTATAATAGAGGAAGGTAGTAGAGTCCAATTACAATAAAACTACCTTTGTCCCAATTACACCTAAACTCTAACACTTAAAGATAATTCCTAGCATAATTAAATAACTCAATATAGATAAAAGAAAAACATAACTCAAACTAGAACTCTTCTAGGACGTGACCATAAGATAAAGATGCTTTTGTGAGTCCTTCATCTTCCAACTTATGTGATAAGGATGCCAGCTCATGGTAATCATAGTGGGTGTTACTTCTTATGTGCTTGGGCCCATTTTTTGGGCCTTCCTTGGTCGTGTGACCCATCTTATAATACTCTTAGATATGTGGGTCTTTCTTGTTCGTGTGGGCTTGAGCCTATCTTCCAACATGATATTTATTATCTCTATCCAAGTGGTTTCAGTGATAATAAATATTTTAAACTAATCATGTGCTGTGGAGTATTTTTAAATCCAATGAAACCTCATTCTACAAGCTGAGTTGGGCCACACGGATGTCTTGCTAACCATTATATAATGTTGGACACTGTGAACTCTAAAACATTTTAACCATGATGGGATGATCTAATAACATACGAATGGAATGAGTGCGTAAGATTTATTAAAATACAAAGTGCATTGTTCAGCTAAAAATAATATGCCTAAAGAAATAGTGTAGAGATACAACTATTTAAAATTAGTCAATTGCTTCTCCATGAATACAATTAATTTGTCCAATTAAACTCTCATGTGACAGTTCATATTTGTAGAGATTCTCAAATCCCATGTACTTGTGCAGCTCAATCTTTCCAATCATGTTTGAGATCCCAACACCACCTGGCTCTGAATAGATTATTTTCCTCCACATTTCATCAGAAACAAATGCAAGAAATTTAAATTTCACATTAGAAGTAGTTTCTCATCTAATTTCTCAAGGGAAAAGTCTATCAAGATGTTATTTCCTTTCAGTAAAGAATACCCTTTAGATGATGTTTCATTTATGTAAATCAAAAAATAACAAATAGCAGAACAACCACATAAATTAAAAATTAGTGTCATCATGACTTTGTGTGCATGCTTAATTAACATTTAAAACAAAAAATGATATACTATAACCAACTGAAACTAGAAACGGTGATAAAGTGCTTATGCAGAGTGTCATAGATAGAAGTCATATTTTATTTATATTTATGCATACTAGTTGTCATATTACCTCATCAAATGCCTCAAATATGTCAATACTGAGCTGCTGGATGGTGCAGACCAATGTCTTTCCATATCAACAACATTTTTCACTACCCGCATTACAATTGCTGTTCCTCTTGCATCCAAACCAGATGTTGGTACACCCATGAAAGTTACGAAAGGATTTGCAACGAACTCTACAGCTCCGGTTAGCCTTTTCCTTCGCTTAGTTGACAAATTATTGATACCAGAAAGACACACCAACATATCCTTTATTGCGTCAAGCTCAATTGTTTCCAAGACTTCATTTACAAACTCTTGTCAACAAGAAAACATCCATTATTATTAGCATGAGGTCACTTCATTCCTTTATCACTAAATTGTGTATTTATATATACTAATTAACAACTTCAATATTTTTTTTTATCAATTTAAGGTGACAACCTTAACCTTTCTTAGTATATGATTGATTCTTCAACAATGATTTGTGGAGAGTAGATGTCAGTCTGTTCTTAGAAGAGCGTGAAACTTCATATTTGTAGTTTAAAGAATTCTTTGTATAGATTCATTTTGCTATGGGCCATGGAAATTTGCTAGCATGAAGGGCTCTATTTACTTGCTTTTTCCAGCTGCAATATAACTTGCATTTAGCATCATTGGCACTACTAATAAATTTCTAATGGAAGACTTAATGAGGATGAAAAGAAACACACCAATGTGGTTTTTTAGTCAAGAATATAAAAAGTTGAACCTCATAATAAAAAAATTAAAGAAAGTATATTAACAATGAAACTAATGCCAAAGACTCAATGAAAAGACTTTCAAAGTAGCAAATACGTTGCACACCAAAATGTATACCTAAACCGTATTTTAACATTACATAGACCATTAAAGCTATTCTATTCCCTGGAATATGAAAGAACCTTCATTCATACGTCTCTCTATTGATTTTCTAGAAAAGAGAATGTTACAATGCGGGACCCACCTTGGTGCGCGAGCTGGTAGGACCCACCATGAGGACGTGGGACACCAAGAAGAGTCCTCACCCAAGCTAGCACGAGTTAAGGAGTTAAGAAGCACAAACTAAAATGAGTTAGAAGACTTGAACATCAAGTGGGACCCAGAAATATTCCACAAACTGGCAACCTTATCAAGATAAGTTGGAAGATCATGAGGGACCCACAAGAATAAGGCCATGAGCTGGCCTCCTCCCTTATATTCACTTGATTGAAGAAAGAGTTCTAGTTCAACTCATATTAGTCTTCTAGTAGATTGTTTTGAATGAACTTATCTTAGAGAGTTAGAGTTTGAATGTAATTGGGAGATTGAAAGGCTAATTGTATAAGGACTTTATCTCTTCCTCTACTATAAATAGAGGTGTTGTAATTCAAAATTAATCAAGTTACACATCTCCTTCTTGAGTTAATCTCTCCCTCTGTCTTTTCTTGGTGCATACCTCTTTTTCTCTTTTCTTTTTTCTTCTCTCTACCCGAGAGGTTTTCTTATTTTTTCTTCTTTTTCTTTCTTCTTTCTCTTGCTCGGAATATTGGAAAATGGATCCTAAATTCAACATGATATCAGAGCATTAAATTTAGGATTCCTCATCAAAGGAATTCTCTAAAGAAGTAATGATCAACAACACTCAAAGAAGGTTATTTTATGAAGGAAAATCACAAGCCGTGAGATAAGTGCTTAATTTTGTTTTTCATGTTACTGTTTTAAAATTTAGAAGATGATTTAAAGATGAGTATGTGAATGCATTCATCTTATTATATTATGGATATGCATGCCTTTCTATCTATAAGAAGCTATCAAAACAGTTTTGTCAGTTTGGAAATTCTGTTAACCTACACCAGTCTATGATCAGATTGTTGGAATTTGTTTTGGTTGGAACAAGAGTCCCCTGATATAGAAGATTGATATTGAGTTTCTTATGAGTGGAATTAGAGGAAAAAAATCAGAATAATAATTTAGCACAATGCTAAAAGTGAAGAGTACTACTTGGTGTTATTATTATAATTTTTTTGAAGAAGGGCTTATCATGGCTGAAGAGAATATGAATATCAAAAGTGATATACTGAGAATTACCACCATACTCTTACGTGGGGTGTCAAATTTTATGAGTTGGTCCACATCGGGTTCCTTATAACAAAAGACCTACTAGGCTACCTCACTGCCCGAGGACCACCAATTGATGAAGATGATATTTTTTATAACAAATGGTTGAAAAATGATACTTTGGTGATTAGTTGGCTAATGAATAGCATGGAAGAGCATGTCTCCAACAATGTCTTTCATCTTGACATTGCTAAACAACTTTGGGAGACATGTGCTAAACTGTACTCTTGCCCGGATACTCTACATAGACTATATGACATTCTCCAAAGAATGTTGAATTCTAAACAAGGAAAAAATATCCTTGAGTACTTGGCCCTCTTTAGAGGCTTTCTTCAAGAGTGGAAATTAGCTCAACTTTCAACCATAGATATTTCTATCCTAGACAAGCAGAAGGAAGCCTTAATTACTACTATTTGCCTTGCAAATGTTAAACCCTGCCTTGAGATTGCCAAGAGTCAAGTTCTGAGTGCTTCTACTGTCCCCAAGTTTGATGATGTATGCGCAACATTACTTCGTATTCTAGACACTTCTTCCTCCACTACTGAAGTATCATCCACTACGTATTCTAATCATAGAGGATCATCATCTAACCGAGGCCGAGGCCGAGGCAGAGGTTATAGAGGAGATAGAGGAAGAGGTGGAAGGACTGGTGCTGGCAGAGCAGATGGGAAAGAATGTACTCATTGTAAGAAATTTGGTCATACTATAGATCAATGCTATTACAAGGATTCCAAGGCCAGCAGTTACTATGGACAACATGGTCATTATAAAGAAATATGCTATAAAGCCAATGGACAGTTAGAATTGACAAGGGCTAATCAAGAATTTGTAAGTGATAAAAATGAAGAATAACCCACAAAATCAGCAGCACAAAAATTTTTAACTAATGCAGAGTATGAGCTATTTCAGAAAATGAAGACAATGTTGGGTTCTTCTCCTAGTTCCTACGTAACTACTACTGTTACTACCGATTCAGGTATCGTATCTGCCTCATCTTCATCCTGGATAATTGACTCAGGAGCCCCCGATCATCTTATAGGTAACAAAAGTTTATCACAATCTCCATCTCCGAGTCTTTCACACAAGTTTGTTACCATAGTTGACGCTTCTCAAACCAAAGTCCAAGGAAAAGGTTTCACTTTTGTCACACCATCACTTCCGCTCACTGATATTCTTTTTGTTCCTACTTTTCCTTTGAATCTATTATCTATTAGTCTGCTGACAAAATATTTTAATTGCTTTATTACCTTCTCACCCACTTCATGTGTCTTTCAGGATCTTATAACGAAGCAGGTGATTGGTGGGGGCCATGAACTAGGGAGGCTTTACTACTTGGACGTGCCAAAAATGAATATGGTTGCCACTCCTGAAAATGAGACACGATTATGGCACAATCGGTTGGGATATCCATCTACACAATCTCTTCCTTGTTTGTTTCCTTCTCTTAAAGTAAGGTCAGAATTTCATTGTGAGGTTTGTCAATTGAGTAAACAAAAAAGGTGTACATACTCTCCTCGTCCAAAAGTGTTACTCCATTTTATTTAATTCATACTGATGTTTGGGGGCCCTTGAGTGTCTCCATCATTTCTCCAGAAAAATATTTTATTACTTTTATTGATGATTTCACTCACACAACTTGGTTGTTTATATTTAAGAAGCGTTCTGAGATACCAATTATTTTTAAGTCATTTCATGCTATAGTACTCAGACAATTTCGTCAAAAAATAAAAATTCTCCGGTCTGATAATGCCAAAGAATATGTTTCCAAAGACGTTGATTCTTTTTTGTCAAGAAAATGGCATTATCCATCAAACATCATGTGTCTACACTCCTCAACAAATGGTGTAGCCGAGCGAAAAAATCATCATATTTTTTAGGTAGCTCGAGGTTTATTATATGCCATGAAAGTTCCATACTTTTATTGGCCTCATGCAGTCCTTACGGCTTGCTTTCTTATAAATTGTCTACCATCTTCCATTCATGGTAATAAATCTCCTTAATCTAGATTATTTCCAAATGATGATCCATTTTCACTTCTTTTGAAAGTCTTCGGATGTCAATGTTTTGTTCATAATTCATTTCCTAGACATAGCAAACTTGATCCTAAATTTACCAAGTGTATCTTCTTGGAATACTCTCGCACACAAAAGGGTTATGTTTGTTATAGTGCCACTCTTCAACGTTTATTTTTTTCTAGTGATGTAACAGTTTTTCAAAACTCCTCATTTTATTCTGATAATGCTCCTATTGGTAAGTCCTCAGTATCATGTTCTCCTCGACCGGTTGTGCCTCGTGATTCAGAGATTATTCAACCCCTAGAGCAAGTGGCCGACACCACACCTGCCGAGTTAACAAATCCAATAGAGGTAAGTCCTTCATCACCAGTTATTTTTGGCCCTCAATATGATGCTCCTCCTATTGCTATAAGGAAAGAACCTAGATCATGCACTAGACCTTCTACTTCTCCTTCCATTTCAAATTTTGGGTCTCATCATCGACTCTCAACTTTATGTTGTTAGTTTCTTTCTTCTATTTCCTCCATATCCATTCCACAATAATATCAGGAGGATCTATGCCATCCAAAGTGGAAGACAACAATGGATGCAGAAATGAAGACACTTAATGACAATCATACATGGTCACTGCTTCCTCTTCCAACAAATAAAAAACCCGTTGGTTGCAAGTGGGTTTATACTGTCAAACATAATCCGGATGGGTCAATTGCATGACTGAAGGCACAAGTGGTTGCCAAAGGTTATACTCAGTGTTATGGAATTGGTTATGAAGAAACATTCTCTCCAATAGCAAAAATGAACTCGATACGTATATTATTATCCCTAGCGGCCAATATATCAATTGATGTGAAAAATGAATTTCTTAATGGTGATATTAAAGAAGAAATTTTTATGCAACAACTACCTGGTATATGGTTGAGGGGGAGTCAGTATGCCACCTAAAAAAATCTTTATATGGTCTAAAACAGTCCCATCGGGCATGGTTTGAGAAATTTAGTCAAACCCTCATACAGGCCGACTTTTACAGATTCTTTGGAGATCGCTCAATATTTATTGAAAATACACTGAGAAGTATAGTGATTCTAGCTGTATATGTTGATGACATCATTTTAACTGGTAGTGATTCAGAGGGCATCCATAAAACAAAGGAAAAAATGTGCTAAATTCAAGACGAAGGATCTTGGACTACTCAAATATTTTTTGGGTATTGAAGTATTATAATCCAGACATGGGATTGTGCTATCCCAAAGGAAATATGCCCTTGATCTACTAGAGGAGATAGGAATGATGGGATGCAAACCAGTAGACACTCCTATGGACTCAAATACAAAATTATGTGGAGGCATTGGAGAAGATGTAGATATTGGGAAATATCAAAGACTAGTGGGAAGACTTATTTACCTGTGTGTAACAAGGCCATATATATCATATGCACTAAGTGTGGTAAGTCAATACATGCAAAAGCCCCAACTTAGTCATTGGTAAGCACTTGAAAGGATACTACGATATCTGAAAGGAGCTCCAGGAAGAGGGATTCTCTATATAAACCATGGTCACTTCAACATCGAAGGATTCTCAAATGCAGACTAGGCCGGATCCCTAGATGACAAAAAATCTACTTCGGTATTTTGTACGATGGTTCGAGGGAATTTGGTTACATGGAAAAGCAAAAAGAAAAATGTAGTAGCACGGTCTAGTATAGAAGCAGAATACAGAGCCATGGCACACACTGTTAGTGAACTCCTATGGATAAGAACTCTTCTCACTGAATTGGAATTCTACAAAGAAGCTCTAATAGATCTATATTGTGATAATCAAGTAGCAATACACATTACATCGAATCCAGTCTTCCATGAAAGAACAAAGCATATTGAAGTGGACTGCCATTTTATACAAGAAAAATTCCAAGTAGGTTTCTTATCTCTGAAGCATATATCCTCACAAAGTCAAGTTGCAGATATTCTCACCAAGTCGGTCACTCACAAGATTATGTCTACAATGTGCAGCAAGTTGGTCATTTATGATGTCTTCTCACCCCCAGCTTGAGGGGGAGTATTACAATGTGGGACCCACCATGGTGCTTGAGCTGGTGGGACCCACCATGAGGACATGGGACACCAAGAAGAGTGCTCACCCAAGCTAGCACGAGTTAAGGAGTTAAGAAGTACAAGCTGAAATGAGTTAGAAGACTTGAAGATCAAGTGGGACCCACAAAAATCCCACGAGCTGGAAACCTTATCAAGATAGGTTGGAAGATTATGAGGAACACACAAGGATAAGGCCACGAGCTGGCCTACTCCCTTATATTTACGTGATTGAAGAAAGAGTTCTAGTTCAACTCATATTAGTCTTCTAGTAGATTGTTGGAATAGACTTTATCTTAGAGAGTTAGAGTTGGAATGTAATTAGGAGAATGAAAGGCTAATCGTATAAGTACTGTATCCCTTCCTTTACTACAAATAGAGATGTTGTAATTAAGAATTAATCAAGTTACACATCTCCTTCTTGAGTTAATCTCTCCCTCTCTCTTTTCTTGGCGCATACCTCTTTTTCTCTTTTCTTTTTTCTTCTCAAAAGCTCTTCTTCCCTTTTTCTTCCTTTTCTTTCTTCTTTTTCTTGCTCGAAATATTGGAAAGGGATCATAAATTCAACATGGTATCAGAGCATTAAATTTAGGATCCATCATCAAATGAATGCTCTAAAGAAGTGATGATCTACAACACTCAACGAAGGCTCTTTTATAAAGGAAGATCACAAGCTGTGAGATAAGTGCTTAATTTTTTTTTCATGTTACTAGTTTCCAAATTTAGAAGATGATTTAAAGATGAGTATGTGAATGCTTTCATCTTATTATATTATGGATGTGCATGCCTCTCTATCTAGAAGAAGCTATAAACACAGTTTTGCCAGTTTGGAAATTCTATTAGCCAAAATTAGTCCATGATCAGATTGTTGGAATTTTTTTTTGTGGACACAAGAATCCCCTGTAATTTCTATTAACCAAAATCAGACCATGATCAGATTATTGAGTCTCTTATAAGTGGTATTAGAGGAAAAAAACAGAATAATAATTTAGCATCAATGCTAAAATTTCCCATACCTCGAGTTGTTTGAAGAGTACTACTTGGTGTTATTATTAGAATTTTTTTTGCAGAAGGGCTTATAATGGCTGAAGAGAATATGAATATCAAAAGTGATATACTGAGAATTACCACCATACCCTTATATTGGGTATCAAAATTTATGAGTTGGTCTGCATTGGTTCGGAGGTTCCTTATAACAAAAGACCTACTTGGTCACCTCAACACCCAAGGACCACCTATTGATGAAGATGATATTTTTTATAACAAATGGTTGAAAAATGATACTTTTGGTGATTAGTTGGCTAATCAATAGCATGGAAGAACATGTCTCCAACAATGTCATTCATCTTGACACTGCTAAACAAATATGGGAGACATGTGCTAAACTGTACTCTTTCCGGATACTCTACATAGACCATATGACATTCTCTAAAGAATGTTGAATACTAAAAAAGGAGAAAATATCCATGAGTACTTGGCCTGCTTTAGAGGCTTTCTTCATGAGTGAAAGTTAGCTCAGCCTTCAACCACATATATTTCTATCCAAGACAAGCAGAAGAAAGCCTTAATTACTGCTATTTACCTTGCAAATGTTAAACCTCATCTTGAGATTGCCAAGAGTCAACTTCTGAGTGCTTCTGCTGTCCCCAATTTTGATGATGTATGTGCAATATTACTTCATATTACAGACACTTCTTCCTCCACTACTGAAGTATCATCCGCTATGTATTCCGATCATAGAGGATCATCATCTAACCGTGGCCGAGGCTGAGGCAGAGGAAGAGGTGAAAGGATTGGTGCTGGTAGATCAAATGGGGAAGAATGTGCTCATTCTAAGAAATTTGGCTACACTATAAAGCCAATGGACAGTTAGAATTGACAAGGGCTAATCAAGCCTTTGTAAGTGATACAAAAGAAGAACAAACCACAAAATCAGTAGCACATAAAATTTTTACTGATGAAGAGTATGAGCTATTTCAAAAAATGAAGACAATGTTGGGTTCTTCTACTAGTTCCTCCACAACTACTGCTGCCACTACCGCTTCAAGTATGCTATTTGCCTCATCTTCATCCAGGATAATTGACTCATGAGCCTCCGAGCATCTTACAGGTAACAAAAATTTATTACATTCTCTATCTCTGAGTCTTTCACACAAGTTTGTTACCATAGCTGATGGTTCTCAAACCAAAGTCCAAGGGAAAGGTTCCACTTCTGTTACACCATCACTTCCCCTCACTGATATTCTTTTCATTCCTACTTTCCCTTTGAATCTATTATCTATTAGTCAGCTACAAAATATTTTAATTGCTATGTTACCTGCTCACCCACTTCATGTGTCTTTCAGGATCTTGTAACGAAGCAGGTGATTGGTGGAGGCTATGAACAAGGGGGGTTTTACTACTTGGACGTTCCAAAAATGAATATGGTTGCCACTACTGAAAATGAGACACGGTTACGGCACAATTGGTTGGGACGACCTTCGACACAGTCTCTTCATGATATGTTTTCTTCTCTTAAAGTAAGGTTAGAATTTCATTGTGAGGTTTGTCTATTGAGTAAACAACAAAGGAGTACATACTCTCCTTGTCAAGAAGTCAAAGTGTTACTCCATTTTCTTTAATTCATACTGATGTTTGGGGGCCCTCGAGTGTCTCCAACATTTATCAAGAAAAATATTTTATGACATTTATAGATGATTTCACACGCACAACTTGGTTGTTTATATTTAAGGAGCGTTCTGAGATACCATTTATTTTTAAGACATTTCATGCTATGGTACTCACACAATTTGGTCAAAAAATAAAAATTCTCCGGTCTAATAATGCCAAAGAATATGTTTTCAAAGACCTTGACTCTTTTTGTCAAGAAAATGGTATTATCCATCAAACATCATGCATCTAAAATCCTCAACAAATGGTGTAGCCGAATGGAAAAATCATCATATTCTTGAGGTAGCTCAAGGTTTATTATATGCCTTGACAGTTTCATACTTTTATTGGCCTCATGCAGTCCTTACGGCTTGCTTTCTTACAAATCGTCTACCATCTTCCATTCTTGGTGATAAATCTCCTTAACCTAGATTATTACCAAATGATGATCCATTTTCACTACCTTTGAAAGTCTGTGGATGTCAATGTTTTGTTCATAATTCATTTCCTAGACACAACAAAATTGATCCTAAATCTATCAAGTGTATCTTCTTGGGATACTCTCGCACACAAAAGGGTTATGTTTGTTATAGTCCCACTCTTCAACGTTTATTTGTGTCCAAGGATGTAACATTATTTAAAGACTCTTCATTTTACTCCAATAATGCTCTTCCTGGTATGTCCTCAGTACCATGTTCTCCTCGACCGGTTGTGCCTTGTGATACAAAGATTATTCAACCCCCAGAGCAAGTGGCCGACACCACACCTATCGAGTTAGTAGATCTAATAGAGGTAAGTCCTTCATCACCAATTATTTTTGGCTCTCAATATGATACTCATCTTATTTTTATAAGGAAAGAACTTAGATCATGCACTAGACCTTCTAGTTCTCATCCCATTTCAAATTTTGTGTCTCATCATTTCCTCTCACCTTATGTTGTTAGTTTCTTTCTTCTTTTTCCTCCATATTTGTTCCTCAGTCCTATCAGGAGGCTCTACAACATCCAGGGTGGAAGACAGCAGTGGATGAAGACATGAAAGCACTTAATGACAATCATACAAGGTCACTGGTTCCTCTTCCAACAGATAAAAAACCCGTTGGTTGCAAGTGGGTTTATACTATCAAACATAATCCAGATGGGTCAATTGCACGACTGAAGGCTTGACTGGTTGCCAAATGTTATACTTAGTGTTATGGAATTGATTATGAAGAAACCTTCTCTCCAGGTTTCTTCTCTCCAGTGGCAAAAATGCACTCAGTACGTATATTATTATCTCTGGTGGCCAATTAATTTTGGCTGATAAATCAACTTGATGTGACAAATGCATTTCTTAATGGTGATATTAAAGAATAAATTTATATGCATAAAACCACCTGGGTATGTGGTTGAGGGGGGAGTCAGTATGCCGCCTAAAAAAATCTTTATATGGTATAAAGCAGTCCCCTCGGGCATGGTTTGAGAAACTTAGTCAAGCCCTCATACGGGCCGGCTTTTACAAATGCTCTGGAGATCACTCAGTATTTATTGAAAATACACCAAGAGGTAAGGTGATTCTGGCTGTATATGTTGATGATATCATTTTAACTAATAGTGATTCCGAGGGCATTCAGAAAACAAAGGAAAAAATATGTGCTGAATTCAAGACGAAGGATCTTGGACTACTCAAATATTTTTTCGGTATTGAAGTGTTACAATCCAGACGGGATTGTGCTATCCCAAAGGAAGTATGCCTTTGATCTACTGGAGGAGACATGAATGATAGGATGCAAACCAGTAGACACTCCTATGGACTCAAATACAAAATTATTGTGAGGCACTAGAGAAGATGTAGATATTGGAAAATATCAAAGACTAGTGGGAAGACTTATTTACCTGTGTGTAACAAGGCCAAATATTTCATATGCAGTAAATGTGGTAAGTCAATACATGCACAAACCACAGCATAGTCATTGGCAAGCACTTGAAAGGATACTACGATATCTGAAAGGAGCTCCAGGAAGAGAGCTTCTCTATAAAAACCATGGTCACTTCAACATCGAAGGATTCACAGATGCAGATTGGGCCGGATCCCCAGATGACAGA
Source organism: Aristolochia californica (assembly GCF_029961685.1). NCBI lineage: Eukaryota > Viridiplantae > Streptophyta > Magnoliopsida > Piperales > Aristolochiaceae > Aristolochia > Aristolochia californica. The sequence goes on along the minus strand of NW_027182279.1, from coordinate 23,343,829 downwards.
AAATCTACTTCGGGATTTTGTACGATGGTTCGAGGGAATTTGGTTACATGGAAAATTTAAAATGTAGTAGCACGGTCTAGTGCAGAAGCAGAATACAGAGGCATGGCACACACTGTTAGTGAACTCCTATGGATAAGATCTCTTCTCTCTGAATTGGGATTCTACAAAGAAACTCCGATAGATCTATATTGTAATAATCAAGCAACAATACACATTACATCAAATCCAGTATTCCATGAAAAAACAAAGTATATTGAAGTGGACTGCCATTTTATATGAGAAAAATTCCATGCAGGTTTCTTATCTCTAAAGCATTTATCATCGCAAAGGTAAGTTACAGATATTCTCACTAGATTATGTCTACAATATGCAACATGTTGGGCATATATGATGTCTTCTCACCCCTAGCTTGTGGGGGAGTGTTACAATGTGGGACCCACCATGGTGCTCGAGCTGGTGGGACCCACCATGAGGATGTGGGACACCAAGAAGAGTCCTCACCCAAGCTAGCACGAGTTAAGGAGTTAAGAAGCACAAGCTGAAATGAGTTAGAAGACTTGAAGATCAAGATGGACCCACAAATATCCCATGAGCTGGCAACCTTATCAAGATAAGATGGAAGATCATGAGGGACCCACAAAGATAAGGCCACAAGCTGGCCTCCTCCCTTATATTCACGTGATTGAAGAAAGAGTTCTAGTTCAACTCATATTAGTCTTCTAGTAGATTGTTTTGAATAGACTTATCTTAGAGAGTTAGAGTTGGAATGTAATTAGGAGATTGAAAGACAAATTGTATAAGGACTCTATCTCTTCCTCTACTATAAATAGAGGTGTTGTAATTTAGAATTAATCAAGTTACACATCTCCTTCTTGAGTTAATCTGTCCCTCTCTCTTTGCTTGGCTCATACCTTTTTTCTTTTTTCTTTTTTCTTCTCTCTACCCGAGAGCTCTTCTTCCCTTTTCTTCTTTTTCTTTCTTCTTTCTATTGCTCGGAATATTGGAAAAGGGATCCTAAATTCAACAAAGAAAAACTTCACTTAATCATTGTAATATGAATATAATGAGTATGTATTTGTAATTGAGGAAATAAGTGGAATCATATAACAATCAAACTACCCTTGTCCCAGTTACACCCAAAGTTAAACACTAAAAGATAAGTCTTAAAATAATTGAACAATAAAACATAAATAAAAGACTAACATAACTAAAACACCTTTAACTAAGACTCTCCTATGAGATCTCCTTTTGTGAGACTCATGTAAGACTTCACCATATTAATTATGGCCTTGTGCAACTTCTTGTTGTGAGAATCATCTAAGACTCTTCCATATTTGTTGCTCAACACTCCCCCTCAAGGTGGAGTTTATAACTTCAGCTTGCAATGGAAAGGATTCTTGGTCTTCAATCTTGGTATACAATCTTAATTGGCTAAAACAATTTCATAGATGTTAAATCTTCATCATTTGTTATCCCCCTTTCTTGAATATTTTTGTCACATAATAATTACCACAACATGTAAAATAAAATACCTTTTTCGTGTACTTTTTCTCCTACTTTTCCCCCTCAAGCTAAGGATGAAAAAGACATAGAGACCCAACTTGGACAAAACACGATGTGGAAGAAAAAAAATCACTCCTAGTTGTACAACAAAGCTCCACACACTAGTCAAAATAGTCATAGTCTAAAACACACTCTGCTTAATTTTAAAGAAAGAAAAACTACCCAACTTTAGGGCTTAACAAAAAAACCAGTCACTTTATAAGGGTACCTCAAACACAAATCACCTCTTGGGTGAATAATAAAAGACTTAACTCTAGGTGGATATTGGGCACACTCCAATACTTTTTAGATAATTGGCCTAGGCATTGCTCTGAAGTGACGAAAACAAGAAAAGATAAAATGAAGAAATACTAAAGGAAAATACCTTTAACCAGAACGAGGCAATTAGGTAACAATCATACTTCCTGTTGCAAGACAGGGCCCATGCTCACACGACCAAGGAAGGCCCACATATCAAAGTGTATTAGAAGATGGGCTCAAGCCCATAAGACCAAGGAAGACCCATGCATCCAAGAGAGATTGAAGACGAGCTCAAGGCCCAGAGGCCCACATACACTGATGGCAGGATGGTAAATAAAGGGTCATCTCATAGAGATGGCGTTGATGTAATTATGTTAAAGTTCCAGGGTTAAAACCCTAAACCCTAAACCCTAAGTTTAGGGGTATTATTATAATATTGTAGTTTCATAAATCTATAAATAGAGCTTCAGGGGGAGGGTAAGGAAGAATCAATTCCATAACCCTTCTTCCAGTTTACTCCCAATGGGTTCCTTTCCCTTTTTCTCCATGAGCTAAATTCATGGAGTCCTAAAAATCAACATAGCATCAAAACTTTGATTTTCAGGACTCACATCTATGGTTTTTTGGATTAAAAAAACCCATATTTTCTTTGTTCTACCGTTTCTTATTTTTTTCTCATCATCTTGCTGTTAGTTTTTATTGATTCTTGGATTAGTTTTTTTCCCGTATCTTGTTAGTTTTGATTGGTTCTTTGATTAGTTTTTTTTTTTGCACTAGACCTCCTTTGTGTCTCGGTTGCCTTCCGTTGGAATCTCACCACCAGCATTGCTCGTCTCTTGCTGTATGATTGTCGTCCGAAGTTGCTCTTGCTAGGCTACAACTGGTTATATTTCCAGCAGATCGTATTACCATTACTTTACATTGCCAGCCAGATCGTGGTTTTTTTTTCAGAAGCAGATGTTTCGGTTTGGTTTACTGTTTCAACACTTCATTAACGGCAGATACCTATTTCTTTAAGAAGCATATTTTTTCGATTCTCGTTGCTGTTTCCAAAAGTGTCGGCCTCTTTGCTGTTTAACAGCAGGTTTCAAAAATTTTCTATTTGGAAAGTTTCCGTTTCCATCTTCAAGATTTCTTTGCTGGATCGTTTTTCTACCACTTGAAACCAAGCTCCACCAGTCTGCCGAGTTTTTTTATGCTGTCCCGTGTTGTTCTGGAGCCAAGGTCGCGGGGAGGAAGACGACCACTCTGTTCGGCGTCGTGCATCTCTGGACTGTTACCGGAGAGAGTCCGTCGGCGCCGAGAGAAAAAAAAAACAACTACTGCTGTCGATGGGTTGCCGTTTAGTTGGGGGCCAAAGGTCACATCGCCATTGCCGGAGACGATGGCACCATGAACGTGAAAAACGACTGCTGCTGCGTTTTTTTCGTCATTCTCTGTTCGCCACTTGTGCCGAAGAAGAAGTAACACCGGGCAGCGCAAAGGGAAGCCAAGTAGAAAACGGAGATTCCTTCGCCGCCTCTCTGAGAATTATTCACTCTGCTAGCGCCGATGAGCTTCCCGAGTGCCAGCTATGCGTTGCAGTTTTTCGGAAGTTGTCGTCGTCCTAGTAATGTCTCTTATTTCGGAAAGTTTCCGTTTCCGTTTCATCTTCAAGATCTCTCTGCTGGATTGTTGTTATTCAGAAATTTTCCTCCCGAAGAATTATCTCTTGCCGCTCTGTTCGGAAGTCGGGAAAAATATGCACCGTAGAAATATTTCATGTTTCCGAAATAATCCACACCTATTCATCGCGCCCGAGTCAACTCGAACCAGGAAGCCGAGTTCCCCGCCGACCGAGTCAACCCAGACCAACTCGGACCGAGTCAACTCGGGTCCGGGCCAACTTGACTCGGGCCACTTATTTTTTGCCTCGATATGCGTGCCCAAGATTTTGACGCGACTCGGTAATTTTTTTTCTGTGGCTGGATTATTATTTTTGAAGAATTGACAGATTATTCTTTGGTCAACATATTATTTGGTCTATATATGTGCATTAGATTATTTCATGGGTAATATTACAAGGATTATTTTGGGTTGTGTTAAGTGAGCCCAAGCCAAGCCCATTTAAGTTGCTGCTATTGTGTCTCTTTTGATGAGACAATATTATTGAAGAAGAGGTAGCTTCATACCATTATTTATTGTCAACCCCGTCAAAAATATCAAATGTTATTTTTGGTTGGGAGTCTTTGACGAATGAACTTATTTTTATATTTATTGTCAACTCCGTAAAAAATATCAAATGTTTTTTGGTTGGGAGTCCATGACGGAGGAACTTATTATTATATTTATTGTCAACCCTATAAAAAATATCAAATTTATTTGTGGTTGGAAGTCCATGACGGAGGAACTTATTTTTATATTTATTGTCAACCCCGTAAAAAATGTCAAACTTATTTGTGGTTGGTTGTGGTTGGGAGTCCATGACAGAGGAACTTATTATTATATTTATTGTCAACCCCGTCAAAAATATCAAATTTATTTGTGGTTGGGAGTTCATGACGGAGAATCTTCGTCATCGCAAAAAATATCAAATTTTTGTGGTTGGAATCCATGACGGAGGAACTTCTTGTTATATTTATGTTACCACCCCCCATTAATATCATATATTATTACTCTACCACTTGAGAGTCGTTGTCCTGTGGCGGGACACGGTGGTGGAGGTGGGCACTTCAGAGCAATGTCTTAGTGGCTAGGAGTGATTTTTCTCTCACTGATATTATACCGGCTAGGCTTCATGAACAAAAGCACCAGCGTGAGGGGGAGTGTTGGAAGATGGAGGCATATTATACAAGAACTATTTTATACCTCATTTGCAGCAAGTTGGAAGTTCATATTGTTCTCTCATCCCCAACTTGAGGGGGAGTGTTGGAAGACAAGGTCCATGCCCACACGACCAAGGAAGACCCACATATCAAAGTGTATTAGAAGATGGGCCCAAGCCCATAAGACCAAGGAAGACCTATGCATCCAAGAGAGATTGAAGAAGGGCTCAAGGCCCATTGATCAAGACGAAGACCCATAGGCCCACATGCACTGATGGTAGGATGGTAAATAAAGGGTCATCTCATAGAGATGGCATTGATGTAATTATGTTAAATTCCAGGGTTAAAACCCTAAACCCTAAACCCTAGGTTTAGGGGTATTTTTGTAATATTATAGTTTCATAAATCTATAAAGAGGGCTTCAGGGGGAAGGTAAGGAAGAATCAATTCCATAACCCTTCTTCCTCCAGTTTTCTCCCAATGGGTTCCTTTCCCTTTTTCTCCATGAGCTAAATTTATGGAGTCCTGAAAATAGACACTTCCAAACGAATCTAGAATATGACCTTTTAAAAAAAAATTAGGGGAGACTATAATGGTAGAACTTAATAAATTGGACCACGTATAACTATTTTTTTGGGGTGTGACAACAATTTCAGAGTTGAGTGTGCCTAAGATACACAACCATGTAAGAAAAACACAAATTTTGAAAACAACATCGAAACAGGAAATTTTTGCATACCTTGAATGAGAACATCATGGATTTATTAATTATGACAAAAAAAGGATTTTATGAGAAAAGGAAGCTCAATTCATGCCAATGCATGGACAAATAATAAGAGAGAAAATAGGAAAAAAGAGAGATTTTTGGCAGAACTGACCTTTAGTACTTTTGATATCTATATATCTTAAAATATAGCTCAGAATCATAAAAAAAATTTTATTTTCAAGAAACTAGACTCAAAGATATTTATTTGGATAACTTATTTCACATAAAAAGCTTTGTTCTTGAATCTTTTATGACCTCTTACTTTGCTAGTTTCTATAGCATGACCCTTCCCGACAACAAGAGAATATCTCCTTATAGAGATATCAGATTCACATGAAATTTTCTGCTTTCGAAATTAGACTTCTATATCTTTCCTTAAATTATAATATTTCTTCACAAAATAAAATTTTCATAATTATTTTAGAGAAAGAATTTGATAGATTTTGGACCTGTAATCAGGCCAAATTGAGTACTCTTTCTTTGGCCAACAAGACCATTAACTCTTGCAAAATTGATATCTTCATCTTGAAAACTCAGATTGAGAATTTGTTTAATAAAGCAGAAAATATACTTACATATATTTCTTTTGACATATAAATGTCCATATAAAGTTTCATTCTTGATGGCATTAAATGGCTCAAAATTGAAGCTTTCTACTACTACTCGAACCTCTCTTGCAGTCTGACCTTTGTTACTTTAAATATTGATTGATCTTTGTAAAAAAACTTCGATTGTCAAACTTATTTTAAGTTGGAAAGTAGACTCAAAAATATTTCCTTCAATAAAAAATTTCAATATAAAAAGTTCAGTATAGAGGATAGAACACCAAGAAAACAATGGGTACTAGGACATGAAAGAAAGAAAAGAGATACAATACGAACTTAAACTACAAAAGATCATAGATTAGAAAAGGATTCGTTTCGACCCAAAGTTAAATAATGAAAGATAAGTCATAACACAATTGAACAACTGAACGTAAGTAGATGACTAACATAACTAAAATACCTTTAATTGAGACTCCTCTGTGAAACCTCTTCCTGTGAGACTCCTGTAAGACTCCACCATATTAATCCAAGCTATGTGAGACTTCTTGCTATAAGAGTCATGTAGAACTCTTCCATATTTTCTCTACAATACAACCTATGTTGACTATTCATTTTGGTAGGCAATTAACTTTGGATGAACTATATCAACCAATCAAAGGATCCTACCTATCATCTAGCATCATGAGAATGAGACATTTCAAGGGATGTGATCATCAAATTGTTTCTCAATTTTGTCCACTTAATTATCGTATCTTGCCCGGATAGTTGAAGGTTTTGCATTGCAACAAATCAATTGTTTTATAGAGTAGAACTCATGGACTAATCCAAAAATTTTAAATGTGGTTTAAAATTCGTGCCCACTGAATGTTCATAAAGAAAAATTAGAAAATTGAAAGCTTTTTCATCATGAGATCCTACAAAGTCATATGCCTACACATGCCCTAAATTCAAATTAATGGAAATTTTTATCATATTATCTGTAGCCACAAACGAAGACATTGATTAGGAGAATGAAGACTTCACATATTGAATGAACATAGAGATGTCGAATTTTCTAAAACAAACTAGTGAAATGTTGTGACTTATGTTGTGTAAAATTTAGGATCCCATGAAATGGATTTAGATCACACTAAGAAAAAGAAGAGGAAGAAGAACAGAGGGAGAAGTAATTAACCACCAAGGGAGAGAGCTTGGACGAGGTGGAATAAGTGGAGCACCGACCAAGGGAATGAGAGAGGTTGGACGAACTTTGGAGAAAGGAGGAGAGAGCTTCAATACTCTACCTCTTAGCCAATGCCTCTATTTATAGCTTTTACAATGCCCTTAGGGCTACAACTTTATAAAAGAAGAGACATAAAAATGACAAGTATTTAAAACTTTATGCCATCTTTACGAAAATCATCCTTATTTACCCATATGCCACCACTTAGATGTGTGGGCTTTCTTTCCTTGGACTTATGGCTTGACCCCATCTTCTAACACTCCCCCTCAAGCTAGAGGAGAAAAAAACATCATAGATATCCAACTTGCCAAATATAAAAGATAGGATTTTATATGTAACCGGTTTGGTAAGGATATCTACTACTTACTCTTGTGATGAAACATATTTGAGGGAGATTATACCCGCTTGAAATTTCTCCTGTATAAAGTGGCAATCCACCTCAATGTGTTTGGTCCTTTCATGGAAGACTGGATTTGAAGTAATATGAATGGTTGTTTGGTTATCACAATGTAGACCCATAGGACCTCCTTTATAAAATCCTAATTTGGTAAGAAGGGTCATAATCTGTAGGAGTTCACTAATTGTGTGGGTTATAGCTCTGTATTTTGCTTCTGCACTAGATCTTGCAACCACATTTTTCTTCTTACTTCTCCATGTAACCAGGTTCTCTCTAACAAGAGTGCAATATCCAGAAGTAGACTTCCTATCATCAGGTGATCTAGCCCAGTCTACGTCTATTGACTCACCATGCTTACAACATATGATATGTCTGGTCCAGTTACCGTGAGGTAGATTAGTTTGCCCACAAGTCTTTAATATTTTCTAATATCAATATCCTCTCCAGACATTGCACATAATTTTACATTCGTATCCTCTAGATCTCCATTGAGAAATGCCGTTTTTCACATCCATTTGTTGCAACTCTAAGTCAAAGTGGACTACTAATGCCAAAATAACATGCAAGGAATCTTTCTTAGATACTAGAGAAAAAGTCCCATTGCAATCGATTCCTTCTTTCTGTGTGAATCCCTTAGTAACGAGTCTTGCCTTGTATCTCTCATTGTTGCCCAATGAGTCTTCTTTGTCTTAAAGACCCATTTACATCCAATGGCTTTAACTCCATTAGGAAACTCAACAAGATCCCAAACTCTGTTATTCTTCATAGAATTTATCTCTTCCTTCATGGCATTGTACCATAATTCTGATTATTTGCAACTCATGGCTTGTGAGGAGAACTTGGGATCATTTTCAGCTCCAAAGTTGTAGTCAGATTCTTGTAGATACACAACATAATCATCAGGAATTGTTGATCTCTTTGGTCTAGTAGATCTTCTTAATGTTGTATCATCATTTATTGTGAAGTATGTGGTTCAACTAGTTTTTCAAAAGTTCTTAGCAACTCTTGAACTACCAAATCTATTGGAATGTCGTCAACAACTTATGGAACTTCAATGATTGGTTGTTCAACACAGTGTGTACTTGAGGAGTGTTGTAAACAATAACCAATCAATCACTTGAGGAGGAAGATTGAGATTCTGAATGATCCTTCTTAGAAACTATGTTTCAAGTTTGATTGGTCTCACTGATCAAGTCATTTTCAAGAAACTTTGTATTTCTTGATTCCACAATCCTAGTGCTATGGGATAGACGATAAAATTTGTAACCTTTAGACCTTTCAACATACCCAACGAAATACCCACTAATGGTCCTTGGGTTCACCTTCTTCTCTTGTGGATTCTATATTCCCACTTCAGACGGGCATCCCCAAATGCGCATATGTCGCAAACTCGGTTTCCAACCTTTCCATAATTCAAATAGCGTTTTAGGAACAACCTTGGTTGGAACTCGATTTAATATACACACTGCCGTCTTAAGTGCTTCAGCCATAAGGATCTAGGAAGATTGGAGCTACTAAGCATACTCTGCACCATGCCTAATAATGTTCGGTTTCTTCTTTTTGCTACACCATTTTGGTTAGTTGAACCAGGCATGGTGTAGTGGGCAACAATCCCATGCTCTTGAAGAAACTTCGCATATGGCCCAGATGCTTGTCCATCCTCTGTGTATCTACCATAATATTCTCCACCTCTATCTGGTCTCACGATCTTAATTTGCTTACCGCATTGTGTCTCTACTTCAGCCTTAAAGATCTTAAAGGCATCTAATGCTTCATTCTTGTTATAAAGCATGTAGAGATACATGTATCGTGAGTAATCATCTATAAAAGAGACCATGTGAGTCCATGTTTGGACTACATATATCAGTATTTATGATTTCTAATATGTCTGAACTCCTATTGGCACCTTTCTTTGACTTGTTAGTCTGTTTTCCTTTTATGCAGTCTACACAAGTCTCAAAATCAGTAAAATCCAAAGTATTAAGTACCCCTTCATTTACTAATCTAGTAATTATTTCCATGGAAATATGACCTAATCTCCGGTGCTAGAATGTAGAGGAATCCTCATTAATAACACAACTTTTAGTGCCAATGTTAACATGCATTGAATCATAAGTGGCATTGTTTTGTAAATTGATGCAATAAAGATCATAAGACAAAATACCACTCCCAACACAATCAGATTTATAAAATAAACTAAAAGATGAATCTGAAAAATTAAAAGAATATTCAAAAGGTACAAGCCTTGAAACTGAAATCAAGTTTCTAGAAAAACTTGAAACATAAAAGGTCATTTCTAACTTTAAAACAAAGCCACTAATTAAAATTAAATAGAAAGTTCCTATAGCTTCCACATGTGAGCTCATCTTGTCTCCTGAGAAGATGTTTTGCTCATTTCCCAGTGGCTTCCTTAGGTTTTGCAAACCCTGCAAGGAATTTGAGTCGTGGATTGTTGATCCAGAATCAAACCACCATGTGTTAATATTGACATTACCCATATTTGATTCATAACAAACAATGATGTTGGATTACCTTTGTCCGCAACCCATTTCTGAAATTTGATGTATTCCTTCTTCATGTGTCCCTTTTATTTTATAGAAGAAACACTTGCAATCTTTTTGGAGACCAGCTTGGTGAGGGTGGGGGGTGGTTATTTTTCCTTTCCCTTTCTGATTGGCTTGATATTTGCCCTTTCCATGCATTCCCAGCATTGCACTTTCTCCAAGTTCTATAACCAGTCTCCTTTCCTCTTGAACACACATGGTCAAAAGTTCATTAATTGACCATTTATCCTTACGTGTGTTGTATGAGATTTTGAAGGGTCCATATTGGTGTGGAAGGGTGTTCAGGATGTAGTGCACCAGGAAAGAATCCGACATTTTAACCTCAAGTTTCTTCAATTAATCTGCAATATCCCTCATTTGCATGATGTGCTCATGCACACATCTCATAGTGGTGAGCCTTAGGGATGAGATTTTCATGATTAGGGTGTTTGCTAGTGCCTTGTCTGAAGTGACAAATTGGTCATCAATGGCTTTCAACATGTCTTTAACCTTTTCATGTTGATCGATAGAACCACGAATACCAGTAGAAATTCTTGTCTTAATGAACATCATGCTGAGGCAATTAGATCACTCCCATTGTTCATAAAGCGTGAATCCAGTTGCAGTGTTGGTATCAGTAATTGTTGGTGGTTCGTCTTTCCTAATAACATAGTCTATGTCCATCTACCCTAAATGAAGAAGAATTCTTTCTTTCCAGACCTTATTGGTATCTCCCTTAAGGTTAGGGATATCACAACGAATATCAGAGAAATTTGTAGATTGTACAACTACATAAAATTAAAAATTATTTTCTTATGTTAAAACTGAGGCCTAAATTAAATACCATGCTTTACCAATGTAAATCATACTTAAAAATTGAATCTATTGACATTAAAAAAATTGCATGTGGGCTAAATGTTTTTAATTCAAGCATATTCAATTATTGTTTATAATTAGACTTTATGATAAAACTATCAAATTATTTATGAATTCATAATTCTTGTGGGTATTTTATGAATAACTTGATATTTTATCCTAACTAATAAACTCAATATAATAAAACTTCATGTGGGATAAAATTTATTATATGAATTATAATTAATTAAAATTAATGTCTAATACTTTTTATGTGATCCTAATCAATCATAATATATAATTTTATTTAATTAAAGATGATGTGGTTATTCTTTAATTAATTAAAATTATATGGATCTTTAAACGTTAAATTGCATAAAAGCTAAATTAACATGAGAATAGTTATGAATTGCATAATTATAACTAATATAACATGTTATCATTATGCACAAAATATTTTCATAATATAAGCATAAAAAACTGTAATAGTATGCATAACATTTAATTTCATGCATTTAAGTGTATGTCAAAACACATAAAAATAAATACAAGTAATAAAATGTTTAAAACACAACATATTAGACACAATAGCCTAATGGTCTCTAACGCGAACCAAAGTAGAGACATGCACGGGTTTGAATCCCCGTGCAACCCCTTAAAATTTTTTTTTTTAATGTACTCCGAGTCACCCCGGCCTAAGACTCAGTTGCCAAGTTGGTACGGCGAGTTGTAGACAACTCGACCTGAAACAACTCGGACACTTATTTACCAAAAAAAACCATATGTTTTTAATTAATATGTTTCTACGCGCTGGAGGTCGTCTTCAACCACCAGCGTAGAAACTTCCTAACACCGGCATTTCTTAACGATGTCAACACCGGTAAACCTTCGGAATGGTCACCGGCATCGGCGATGCGTCTATCTCCTCCACATTAAGCCAATGCAAGGGCCGCCGGCCATCGCCAGCGGTGAGCACACAAAGAGCTCTCTGATCAGCCTTCTGGCTGCTCGATAGCCGTGAGTCATCAGGGATGTTTTACATCAACATTCCCGATCTTCTTTTTAACAATCATTGGCATTTGTCGTAAAAACAACACTCCACACAGAAACAAAGAGCAAGAGCAAAAACTCGCTCATGGAATCGATACACAGGAAAGAGGTATCAATCTGATACCAACTATAAAGTTAAATTGAATTTCTAATTAACATTATGACATTTGTAAATGGAAGCTCAGAAACCATACCTCCTGCCATGGCTATCAGATTCCGTGTAGAATAAAAATGAAGGCTTTCCTCATCTTGTTTGGCACCTCCAGACTCTTATTACTCTTTTTCAATGGTGTATATCTGAAGGGGATTGAGAGATTGAGCGTGGGGACCAAAAAAAAAATCATATTTATCCAAACTCCCATCAAGCTATCATGGCTTCATGTAACTACCAAGGGAGTTATAACTACATTTAGAGTTGAGGACCTTTCCTAAATTTCAGTTATGAGAAACGGTTAACACTATCATCAAGTTAAAATGCTGATGGAAGGTTATCATCGCCTGGAAAGTCATCCGAGATTGAGTCCTCACTGCCAATGATTGAGTAGAGTTGTCTTTGTCGGAGTCGAAATCCTTGCTCTATTGCAAATCTCTTCCAAGACGTACTTTAGAGGTATTGTCATTGATTATATGTGGTATTTAAAAGCTGAGATCAACTCATGATTGATCTTAGATTATTACATTTTGGCTACTGCATATGAGCCTATTTTATCCTCACTAAGTCGACCACTACATATCAGCCTGCTTGGGTTAACTAGAACCGGGTTAACTCCTGACTCAACCAGACTTGACCATCTCAACTCGGTCTCTTGACTCTGCCAGACTCTGTACTTGACTCAGCTTGACTCATTTTTTTTAATTGGTTTCAATTAGAATTTTACCTCAGCTTGACTCGCTTATCATCTGCTATTGTGTCTCGATGTTGCATATCGGATTGATTACTATTCATTGAATACTTGCAATATAGTGGCTTTTAAAAACACCAAAGGATAAAAAATTGTCTCTCGCAAAGAATTTGCACTATTTTAGAAGATATAACATCTGATGGCTTATACAAACAACCAAGCCACCTCCAATAAAATCTCTCCTATTGCTACTACTTCTATAGCAGGTATAGTTTCAGCTACTTCTCCATCCTGGATCATTGACTATAGGGCCTCTGAGCACTTGACATATAATGATAACCTCATGAATTCTATATCTCTTTGTTTACCTAAAAATTATATTTTTACAGCTGATGGATCCCAAACCAAGGTGTGTGGGGGTGGGGTTCACATTTTCTACACCTACTCTCCATTTAAAATATATCCTATTTGTGCACGAGTTTCTATTAAACCTCTTACTTGTAAGTCAACTCACAAAAAAATTTAACTGTTCCATCACTTTTTCTCCCACTTCTTGTGTTCTTTAGGATCTGAAGACAAAGCAGGTTATTAGTGGAGGCCGTGAAAGAAGGGGCTCTACTATCTTCATTCACTAGCACTAACAACCACCACCAGTGCTCACATATGGCTCTTCGGTGGCCCAATAGGTTAGGATATCCATCCCATCAATTATTCAAACAAATTGTTCCCACATTAAAATCTGTTTCAAGTCTCAACTAGACTGTCAAGTGAGTAAACATCAACGGAGTATTTTCCTTACGGTGAAACCAAAAGTGTTGCCCCATTTTCTTTAGTTCATACTGAGATATGGGCCCTACGAACAAGTCCAACATTTTCTGGTCAAAGTATTTTATTAAATTTGTGGATGACTTCTCCCGAGCAACATGGTTGTTCCTCTTAAAGAGAGATCAAAAGTCTTACCTCTTTTTAAGTCCTTTTGTGTCATGGTGTCTACTCAATTCAACACTACCTTAAAGATTCTTCGTTCCAATAATGCCAAGGAATATCTTTCTACAACTTCTAATCCTTTTGCCAAGAAAAAGACATGATTCACCAAACCTCTTGTGTCTATACACCACAACAAAATGGAGTCACTGAAAGAAAAAATAGACAGCTTTTTTATGTTGCCCGAGCTCTACTCCATCATATGCATGTGCCTCACTTTTATTGGCCCCATGTCATCCTCATAACCTGTTATTTTATTAACGGGTTGCATTCCTCTATGCTTTGTAACCATACACCATATTCGTAATTTTTTCTTGGTGATAAGTTATTCTCTCTTCCTTTGGGAGTTTTTGGGTGTACCTATTTTGTCATAATACTTCCCACATACTAATAAACTGGATTCTGGCACAATTAAATGTATTTTTTTTAGGTACACTCGTTCTCAAAAAGGATATGTCTGTTACAATCCGCCTCTTCAAATATTGTTTGTTTCTAGTGATGTTACATTCTTTGAAGATCAGCCCTTTTATCTATCCACCGGTGCCCCACCTAGTTTTTTCTGCAGCTAATGAGATTTCTAAACCTATTGTACCCATTGATGACTCCACAACTCATGGCTATATTGATGTACCTACCACACCCCCTGATGCATTAGCTGACACTATACCTGTGGAGTCTCCAGATTCTTCTGAGTAAGCTCTTGTTCTCCACCTCCTATTTTTGGCCCTTCATTTGATACCCGGCCCATTGATCTTCGAAAAGAACCTAGGGCCTACACCCGACCCTTATTTTTTATCTACCCATCAATTATACCCATCTTGTTGTCAGTTTATGGCTTCCATTTCTTTTGTTGCTATTCTTCAATCTTATCAGGAGCCCCTTCAGAATCTAAGATGGAAAGCAGTCATGGAAGAATAAATGATAGCTCCTTGCAAGAATCAAACCGGGCCCCTTGTTTCCTTACCATATGGTAAAAAACTGGTTGGCTGTAAATGGGTCTTCACTGTCAAACATAAACCGAATTGCATGGTGGCCTGCCTTAAAGCCAGACTAGTGGCGAAAGGATATACCCAATGTTATGTGATTGATTATGTGGAAACTTTTTTCCCCATCGCCAAGCACAAATCGGTGTGTCTCTTATTACCTCTAGTTGCTAATTATCGATGTTTTGTCTTTCAGCTAGATGTCAAAAATGTCTTCCGGAATGGAGATATTAAGGAGAAAATTTATATGCAACAACCACCTGGATATGTGGTTGAGGGGGAGTTGGTGTGCTGCCATAAAAAATCATTTTATGGTCTGAAACAATCTCCACGGGTCTGGTTTGACAAGTTTAGTCAAGCAATAATTCGATTTGGGTTCACATGGTACTCTATGGACCATTTAGTATTTGTTAAACATACGGAGAAAGGAGTTGTACTACATGTATAAGTGGATGATATTATTCTGACAAGTAGTGATTCTGATAACATTAGTCAAGTAAAAAACAAGATAAGCAATGAATTCATGATGAAAGACTTGGGACTTCTTATGTATTTTCTCAGTATTGAGGTTCTTCAGTCCAAGCATGGTATTATCTTATCTTAGAGGAAATATGTTCTTGACGTGCTTGTAGAAACAAGAATGATGGGATGTTGCCCTACTGACACTCCCATGGACAAAAAATACAAAATGTGCTTGCTCAGGAGAAGAAGTTAATGTTTGCAAGTACTAGAGGCTAGTTGGCAAGCTTATCTATCTCATTGTGACTAGACCAAATATTCCTTTTGTAGTCAATGTGGTCAGTAAATATATGCATAAACCTCAAATGTCTCATTGGCAGGCATTGAAGGGGATTCTCAAGTACTTAAAAAAAGCACCAAGACAAGGTCCAAGACAAGGTCTCTTTTATAATTGCCACGGTCATCTCAACATTGAAAGCTTTGCCGATGCGGGCTGGACTGGATCACCAGATGATAGAAAATATAATTCAGGATATTATACTCTTGTTGGAGGCAACCTTGTTACATGGAGGAGTAAAAAATAGAATGTGGTTGCAAGGTCCAATGCATAAGAAAAATTCAAAGTCATGGCACATGCGGTAAGTAAGCTTCTATAGATTAAATCTCTTCTAGCTGAATTGGGATTCTCCAAAGAAGGCCCTATGAAATTCCATTGTGATAATCAAGTAACAATCCACATTGCCTCCAACCCAATGTTTGATGATAGAAAAAAACATATCGAGGTGGATTATCACTTTGTGAGAGAAAAGTTGGAAGCAGGAATCATAAGCCTTAAACATGTCTCAACTCATAGACAACTTGCTGATATGTTCACGAAGTCAGTCAACTCTAAAATTCACTCCATTGCATGTACCATGTTGGGGTTATACAATTCTTGTTCACCACCAGCTAGAGGTGGACATTATTGTAAATATCTTATGTTCTATATTTTCTTCACTCTCTCTAGGGTGAAGGGTATATATGCAATTTATGTAATTTATGCACTTTTGACATCTATAAATAAAGGTTAAGGGAGAGTGTTTGGATATCTTCCACAACCCTTATTCTCCCTCTTCTTCTCTCCTCTACTTGTCCAACTCTCTCTCTCTTCCTCTCACATTTGTTCTTCTCTTTCTCATCCTTTCCTCTTCTCTCCTACACTCTACATTAAAGATCTTAATATTGTGGAACCCTTAAATCAACATTGACTAAGGATGAAATCAAAGTTGAAGAAGGATGACTAAGTCTCCTATGCCGCAACATAGATTGTGATTCTTTTGTAGCTGCAAAAGCTATTTCTTGTTGAGGAAAGATGTATATAGCATTTTATCCAATTGGTCTGAATTATTCCATTTAGTGTGTCCTTCACATGAAAATACTTTAGATGAAACTTCATAAAGTAATTATTCTCTTTTGTAAACTTAGAAACTAGGATGAGTTTTTTTTTTATCTGTGGAACTAGAAGCTCATTATTAAGCTAAAAGGAATTAGTAGAATATGGCAATTGAACTTATCCTTTTCCTTCAATTGAGAGAGCAATACCATCTCCTACTTGTACTTTTTTTACCCCAAATAAGGACATATTTTTTAGAACATACATGAATTTTTTGTTATATGTGTTGTAACATCAGTATCAAAGAACCATTGTGTGTCTTCTTCTACTTCTGATATGGTGAGATCTACTAAAGCACTTGGAATATTCTCAACTTGATAATTTTGATTGATCCAATGCTAGCATGTACTAATAATGTCATTGGATTTGTGACAAATTTGACAACAAATCTCATTTGATGAGGTGGTGGATGATGTTTACTTCTTATTTTTTAATTGGCTAGAAGTGTTATTTCTGGATTGGGTGAAGTTGTTATGTTTTGGGGACTTACCTGAATTTTGGTTGAAAAATCGGTTGTTGCTCTTTGCCTTTGATGACTTGTTAACAAAGTTTTGTTCCCCATCATGGCTGAGAATGATTTTCCAAGTGTTAGACTTATCAAAAGATCATGACTCTGTAGCACTAGTAGAATTTCTTCATAAGTTGGTAATGGTGGTCATGCAATTATTGTTGTGACCAAGGATTCATATGGGGCATTTAAGCCAAGGAAAAGCCAAAATGATTTGTCCTCTTTTGAAATACGACTTTGTGTCGTTGCTAAGGCGTTGCATGTTTCTTTGAATATTGTGACATAGTCGTTCAAAGTTTGATCCTTTGTTTTCTTCATTGTTTGCAATGCTTGAAGGAGGGGCAACTCATGTACCTTTGAATGATTTGAAAAAATGATTTCACATTTTTTCCATACATCTCTTGTGTTGTGGTTCTGTGTTAAGTACTTGCCTTTCCACTACCAAACATATCGGTCTTTTGGTATGTATTGGCTAGGTGCTTTTCATTTTGTATCAGAGCGGGCACTACGTTGCGACTTCAAATCCCGACGTGGGTGATCGTGTCGACCCAAACGCAGGCAACCATGTGACAGTGGACCTCGTCGCTAGTGTTAAGCCATTGTGGTCATCATCTCGTAATGGTGGATATACTGTTGTGGTTCTGGGTTAAGTACTTGGATTTTTTCTACCAAACATATCAGTCTTTTGGTATGTATTGGTTAGGTGCTAAACATTTTGCAGTCCTAAATCAAACCACATGGCAACGAGCTTCTTTAGCCATTGTAGCATTGAACCAACTAACAGGTAATTGCTCTTCAACCTCCCATTCTTTATAAAAATAGATTTATCATGGATGGGTTATCACTAACAAATTATAGGGGTGGCATAATAGATCTATCAATGAATCCCATGAGGCATTGAGATTTTAAAACCGGAATCCATTGACTTCTCCATAACATGTAGTTGTTGGAGGAAAGTTTAATTCAAATAAGTGTAGTAATAGATGCAACTGACATGAAAGGTGGATTTGAATGTATTGAGGTAGCATTGGTTCTCATGATGAATTTTTAAAATAAGGATGGAAGTAAGAGACAAAGGCAATTGATGGAATTTTAAGAAGAGAAGAAGATTTTAAAAGAAAAAATAAATTGCTATGACAATTTTTATGAGGAAGATGATAATAAAAGAATAAGAAATAGAATTAATGGAAGAATACCTACGAATTTGAATGTGATCACCCTCCTCAAGATCAAACCATCTACTATGTTACCATAAAAGCTTAGCTACCATGAATTAATGAGTGAATGAGTGAAAAAAAATGAGAGAGAGCTTCGAGGCACTCAAGACCAAAACACGAGAGAGAGCGCCAAGGCAAGGAAATGAAATTTTGAAAGAATGAATGTAGAAGGATTAAAAGGTACTTTAGGATTTATAATTTTTCTTGTTTACTTACGTGGTAAGAGGTTATAGCCAACGATGGCATTTTTTTAAAAATGCAATTTGGATTTCCTTGGCGTGGTTGCCTCTAAAAGGACCCACGGAAATGAATGAAGTAAGTCTCAATTCAATCAGAAAAGGATCGGTGTTCTCCTTCATAGAACCCTAGGATCGGTTTTCTCCTTGATGAACCCAAGGGTACAGGTCTCCCCTCGACGAGCCTGATCATTGCCTCTTCATCCACTTTCTTCTTCCATCTTCTTCTCATCACTATAAGGAGCCCAGGTAAATCAAGTCGCTCTGGATTAACCCCTGATCCTCTAAATGATCCCTCTCTTCGCTGAGTCACGAGGTCCATGGTCCAGGACCATAACAATTTGGTATCAGAGCAGGTCAGCATGGGGGAGTCGTCCTGCAATGAGGAATTGCTCACCAAGTTCAGTGAGATGATTAACACAAGACAAGATGAAAGTGAAGGGTGATTGGCAGCGCTGCTAGATAGCAGAGTCTCTCAAGAGGTAACCCGACAATTAGAAGCAGTAACTAATTGGAAGTATGATTTATTTTCAGGTAGAAATCCAAACCTGAGGAAAGGGGGAAGAGGCCCTTCGAACAGACAGGGCGAACAGTATGTTGGACGCACAGATCATCCAACACACGGTGAAATTTCAGTCCAGGTGGTGGATCGGTTCCAAGGTACACTAAACTGGACTTTCCTGTTACAATGTGGGACCCACCATAGTGCTCGAGCTGGTGGAACCCACCATGAGGACGTGGGACACCAAGAAGAGTCCTCACCCAAGCAAGCACGAGTTAAGGAATAGAGAAACACAAGTAGAATTGAGTTAGAAGACTTGAAGATCAAGTGGGACCCACAAATATCTCACGAGCTGTCAATCTTATCAAGATGCGCTAGGAGATCATGAGGGACCCACAAGGATAAGGCTACGAGTTGGGTTCTCCCTTATATTCACGTGAATGAAGAAAGAGTCCTAGTTCAACTCATATTAGTCTTCTAGTAATTTGGTTTGAATAGACTTATCTTAAAGAGTTAGAGTTAGAATGTAATTAGGATTGAAAGTCAAATTTTATAAGGATTATACCTCCTCCTCTACTATAAATAGAGGTTTTTTAATTTGGAATTAATAAAGTTACACATCTCAATCTCGAGTTACTCTCTCTCTTTCTCCCTTTGCTTAGCGCAACCTCTCTCTGCTCTTTTATTTTTTCTTCATTCTACCCGAGAGCTCTTCTTCCCTTTTCTCTTTTTTCTTTATTCTTTATCTTACTTGGAATTATGGAAAAGGGATTCTAAATCGAACATGGTATCAGAGCATTATATTTAGGATCCCTCGTGAAAGGAATGCTCTAGAAGGGATGATCAATACTACTCAAAGAAGACTCTTGTATGAAGAAAGAACACAAGCCGAGAGATAAGTGTTCAATTTTTTTTATGCTACTGGTTTTTGAATTTAGAAGATGATTCAAGGATGAATATTTGAATGCTTTCATCTTATTATGTTATGGATATGCATGCCTATCTATCTAGAAGGAGCTATCAAAATAGTTTTATCGGTTTGGAAATTTTGTTTCCCGACTAGTCCATAATCTGATTATTGAAATTTTTTTTCGTGGGATAAGAGTTCCCTAATATAGAAGATTGTTATTGAGTCTCTTATGAGTGGTATTGAAAATAATAATAATAATAATAATAATAATAATTTAGCATTGATGCTAAATTTTCCCATACATCAAGTTGATTGGAGTACTACTTGGTGTTATTAGAATTTTTTTTCAAGAAGGGCCTATCATGGCTGACGAAAATATGAATATAAAAGGTGATATACTAAGAATCACCACCATACCCTTATGTGGGGTATCAAATTTTACGAGTTGATCCACATCGGTTTGGAGGTTCCTTATAACAAAATACCTACTTGGTCACCTCACCACCCGAGGACCACCTGTTGATGAAGATGATATTTTTTTATATGAAATGGCTGAAAAATGATACTTTGGTAATTGATTGGCTAATAAATAGCATGGAAGAACATTTCTTCAGTAATGTTATTCATCTTGACACTGCTAAACAAATTTGGGAGACATGTGCTAAACTATACTCATGCCCGGATACACTACATAGACCCTATGATATTCTCCAAAGAATGTTGAATACTAAACAAGGAGAAAATATTCACGAGTACTTGGCCCGCTTTAGAGGCTTTCTTCAAGAGTGGAAGTTAGCACAGCCTTCAACCACTGATATTTCTATCCAAGACAAATAGAAGGAAGCCTTAATTACTGTTATTTGTCTTGCAAATGTTAAACCTCATCTTGAGATTGCCAAGAGTCAACTTTTGAGTGCTTCTGCTGTCCCAAAGTTTGATGATGTGTGTGCAACACTACTTTGTATTCCAAACACTTCTTCCTCCACTACTGACATATCATCCACTGTGTATTATGATCATAGAGTATCATCAATTGACTGCGTCCGAGGCCGAGGTAGAGGTTATAGAGGGGGCAGAGGAAGAGGTGGAAGGACCGATGCTAGTAGAACAGATGATACCAAATGTACTCATTGTAAATATGTTGGCCACACTATAGATCAATACCGTTACAGGGCATGCACTTACTGTGGAAAATATGTCCATTATAAAGAAATATGTTATAAAGCCAATGAAAAGTCAGAATTGACAAGGGCTAATCAAGCCTTTATGATTGATACAAAAGAAGAACATCCCACAACATCAGCTGCACAGAAAAATATTACTGACGAAGAGTATATTTAAGAAAATGAAGACCATGCTAGGTTCTTCTCCTAGTTCCACCGCAACTACTGCTGCCACTACCGCTTTAGGTATGCTATCTGCTTCATCTTCATCCTGGATAATTGATTCAGGAGCCTCCGAGCATCTTACAGGTAACAAAAATTTATTACATTCTCTATCTCCGAGTCTTTCACACAAGTTTGTTACCATAGCTGATGGTTCTCAAACCAAATTCCAAGGGAAAGGTTCCACTTCTGTCACCCCATCACTTCCACTCACTGATATTCTTTTTTTTCCCACTTTTCCTTTGAAATTATTATCTATTAGTCAGCTTACAAAATATTTTAATTGCTCAGTTACCTTTGCACCCACTTCATGTGTCCTTCAGGATCTTATAACGAAGCAGGTGATTGGTGGTGGCCATGAACAAGGGGAGTTGTACTACTTGGACGTGCCAAAAATCAATATGGTTTCTACTACTAAAAATGAGACACGGTTATAGCACAATCGGTTGGGGCATAATTCTGCTCAGTCTCTTCATTATATGTTTCCATCTATTAAAGTCAGGTAAGAATTTAGTTGTGAGGTCTGTCAATTGAGTAAACATCAAAGGAGTACATACTCTCCTCGTTCAGAAGTCAAAAGTGACACTCCATTTTCGTTAAGGCATACTGATGTTTGGAGGCCCTTGAGTGTCTCTAATATTTCTCAAGCAAAATATTTTATTACTTTTATTGATGATTTCACTCACACAACTTGGTTGTTTGTCTTTAAGGAGCATTCTGAGATACCAAACATTTTTAAGTCATTTCATGCTATGGTACTCGCACAATTTGGTCAGAAAATAAAAATTCTTCGATTTGATAATGCCAAAGAATACATTTCCAAAGACCTTGACTCTTTTTGTCAAGAAAATGGCATTATCCATCAAACATCATGCGCCTACACTCCTCAACAAATGGTGTAGCCGAATGGAAAAATCCTCATATTCTTGAGGTAGCTCGAGGTTTATTATGTGCCATGAAAGTCTCATACTTTTATTGGTCTCATGCCATCCTTACTGCTTGCTTTCTTACAAATCGTCTACCATCTACTGTTCTTGGTAATAAATCTCCCTACTCTAGATTATTACCAAATGATGATCCATTTTCTTTACCATTGAAAGTCTTTGGATGTCAATGTTTCGTTCATTACTCATTACCTAGACACAACAAACTCGATCCTAAATCTATCAAGTGTATTTTTTTGGGATACTCTCTCACACTAAAGGGTTATGTGTGTTGTAGTCCTACTCTTCAATGTTCATTTGTGTCCAGGGATGTAGCATATTTTTTGGACTTCTCATATTATTCTGACAGCGGTCCTCCTGGTCTATCCTCAGCACCAAGTTCCCCTCGACCGGTTGTGCCTCGTGATACCAAGATTATTCTCCCCCTTGAGCAAGTTGCCGACACCACACCTGCCGAGTTGACAGATCTACCAAAGGTAAGTCCTTCATCACTAGTCATTTTTGGTCCTCAATATGATACTCGTCCTATTGCTATACGGAAAGAACCTCGATCATGCACTCAACCTTGTACTTCTCATCCTATTTCCTATTTTGTGTCTCGTCATCTCTTCTCACCTTTATGTTGTTAGTTTCTTTCTTCTATTTCCTCCATATATGTTCCACATTCATATCAGGAGGCTCTACAACTTCCAGGGTGGAAGACAGCAATGGATGAAGAAATGAAGGCACTTAATGACAATCATACATGATCACTGGTTCATCTTCCGACAGATAAAAAACCCATTTGTTGCAAGTGGGTATATACGATCAAACATAATCTGGATGGGTCCATTGCTAGACTGAAGGCTCGACTAGTTGCCAAAGGTTATACTCAGTGCTATGGAATTGATTGTGAAGAAACCTTCTCTCCAGTGGTAAAAATGAACTCGGTACATATATTATTATCTCTGGTAGCCAATTCATCATGGCCAATATATCAACTGGATGTAAAAAATGCATTTATTAAAGGTGGTATTAAAGAAGAAATTTACATGCAACAACTACCTGGGTATGTGGTTGAGGGGGAGTCCGTATGCTACCTTAAAAATTCTCTATATGGTATAAAGCAATCCCCTCGGGCATGGTTTGAGAAATTTAGTCAAGCCATCAGACGGGCCAGTTTTCACAGATGTTCTGCAGATCACTCAGTATTTATTGAAAATACAGCGAGAGGTAAGGTGATTCTAGCTATATATGTTGATGATATTATTTTAATTGGGAGCGATTTCGAGGGCATTCAGAAAACAAAGGAGAAAATATGTGCTAAGTTCAAGACGAAGGATCTTGGATTACTAAAATATTTTTCGGGCATTGAAGTATTACAATCCAGACATGGGATTGTCCTATCCCAAAGGAAGTATGCCCTTGATCTACTGGAAGAAACATGAATGATGGGATGCAAACCAGTAGACACTCCTATGGTGCAAATACAAAATTATGTGGAGGCACTAGAGAAGATGTAGATATTGGAAAATATCAAAGACAAGTGGGACGACTTATTTACCTGTGTGTAACAAGGCTGGATATTTCATACGCAGTACGTGTGGTAAGTCAATCAATGCAGAAGCCACAACTTAGTCATTGGCAAGCACTTGAAAGAATACTACGATATATGAAAGGAGCTCCTGGAAGGGGAATTCTCTATAAAAAACCATGGTCACTTCAACATCAAAGGATTCTCAGATGTAGACTGGGCTGGATCCCCAGATGACACAAAATCTACTTCAGGATTTTGTATGATGGTTGGAGGGAATCTGGTTACATGGAAAAGCAAAAATCAAAATGTAGTAGCGTAGTCCAGTGCAAAAGCAGAATACAAAGCCATGGCACACACTGTCAGTGAACTCATATGGATAAGATCTCTTCTCACTAAATAGGGATTCTACAAAGAAGCTCCAATAGACTTATACCGTGATAATCAAGCAACAATACACATTACCTCGAATCCAGTCTTCTATGAAAGGACAAAGCATATTGAAGTGGATTGCCATTTTATACGAGAAAAGTTCCAAGTTGGTTTCTTATCTTTGAAGCATATATCATCACAAAATCAAGTTGCAGACATTCTCACCAAACCAGTCACTCACAAGATTATGTCTATCATATGCAGCAAGTTAGGCATTTATGATGTCTTCTCACCCCCAGTTTGAGGGGGAGTGTTACAATGTGGGACCCACCATATTGCTCGAGCTGGTGGAACCCACCATGAGGATGTGGGACACCAAGAAGAGTCCACACCCAAGCAAGCACGAGTTAAAGAATCAAGAAGCACAAGCCGAATTGAGTTAGAAGACTTGAAGATCAAGTGGGACCCACAAATATCTCACAAGCTGTCAATCTTATCAAGATGTGTTGGGAGATCATGAGGGACCCACAAGGATAAGGCTATGAGCTGGCTTCTCCCTTATATTCACGTGAATGAAGAAAGAGTCCTAGTTCAACTCATGTTAGTCTTCTAGTAGTTTGGTTTGAATAGACTTATCTTAAAGAGTTAGAGTTGGAATGTAATTAGGATTGAAAGGCAAATTTTATAAGGACTCTACCTCCTCCTCTACTATAAATAGAGGTGTTGTAATTTGGAATTAATAAAGTTACACATCTCAATCTCGAGTTACTCTCTCTCTCTCTCTCTCTCCCTTCGCTTAGCGCAACCTCTCTTTGCTCTTTTATTTTTTCTTCTCTCTACCCGAGAGCTCTTCTTCCCTTTTCTCTTTTTTCTTTATTTTTTCTCTCTTGCTCGAAATTATGGAAAAGAGATCCTAAATCCAACACCCTATTTTCAATGGGTCTGATGACCATCTAATTTGGCTTTATCGATGTGAAAAAAAAATTCCAATAAAAAAACGACTGAAATAGACAAAGTGGGGTTGGCCTCATTCCACATGCTCAATGAAGCGCTGCTATGGGGCCATCAACTAGAATTAGAAAACCCGTGGCTCGATTGGGAAGAATTTAAGGATTTGTGCACCATTCAGTTTGGACCACCTACTCAGAGCAATTCATTGGGAGATTTAGTGATGTTAAGACAAATAGGAAGTGTGGAACAATACCAAAAATTATTCCAAGAAAAATTGACCCGAGCAAGAAGGGTGGTCTGGGTGGACCAGCATGTTTGTTTGTTTAAAGCGGGTTTAACTGAGTCACTCAGATTAGAGGTGGAACTCGTCGGCCCTCTAGACCTCGCAAGAACCATGAATTTGGTCTGAGCGTTGGAAGTCAAGCAAAAACTTCAAGCACATAAACCACTTTGGCAAGGGGGCAAAATAATTCTGGTTGGGCCACAATAGCCCAACATGGGAGAGGTAATGTTGCTACCAGTAATCCTACAGCCCCTAAGGGCAATACTTCCACTCCGGCATTCATCCGGAAGCTGAACAGGGCCGAGATGGAAGACTGAAGAGCTAAAGGGTTATGTTACAATTGCAATGAGCAATACACTTTCGGCCATCAATGTAAAAAATTATTTTGGTTGGAAGTTGAGAATGAGGAAGACGAATAACTAGAGGTAGAACAACCTGAGGTTGAAGAACCAGCCATTTCCTTGCATGCAATAACAGGCCTCCAGTCCACCAAGACAATGCAAGTGTGTGCTCTAGTCCGAGCAGCCCCTATTAACCCTGGTGGACTTAGGGAGTACTCATAATTTTTTGAGTTTCACAACCGCCCAGCATTTACAACTTCAGATTCAACCTCGGCCAAGTGCTTCGGTTTCTGTTGCCAATGGGGAGAAGGTTCTCAGCTATGGGGTCAGCAAGGCGATCATGTTTTCTATTGATGGCAACTCTTTTTATGCGATTTTTTTTATCATTCCACTAGCGGGATTTGACATGGTTTTGGACATCAAATGGCTGCAAAATTTGGGGCCCATATTTTTGGATTTCGCGGCTTTGGCTATGAGCTTTGAGTTTGAAGGGCACCAGGTTAAATTACAAGGTTGTCAGGCTGACTTTCCAACACATATACACGCACTCTACCAATAGCACATTTCAGACAATACGTTAGACGACCTATTAGAGGCATTTACCGACCTATTTCAGGAACCCACAGGTTTGCCACCTTTGAGACATTGTGATCATCGGATTTGTTTGAAGGCAGGGTCAGAAGTGGTGGTTGTTCATCATTATAGGTATCCACACCTACAAAAGGATGAAATTGAACGTCAATGCAGAGTTATGCTGAAACAAGGCCTCATCCGACCAAGTAAGTCCCCTTTCTCCTCTTCAGTCCTTCTGGTGAAAAAACATGACAATACTTGGAGGTTTTATGTGGATTACCAGGAATTGAATACCAAAACGATCAAAGATAAGTTCCCGATACCAGTAGTGGATGAGTTACTAGATGAATTACATGGGGCTAAATTTTTCACTAAATTGGATTTGCGGTCGGGTTATCATCATGTCAGAATGTATCCCCTGGATATTGAGAAGACAGCATTCTGCACCCACCATGGTCACTTTGAGTTTGTAGTAATGCCCTTTGGTCTATCCAATGCGCCTTCCACTTTTCAGGCCTTAATGAATGAGGTATTTAGTGATTATCTCAGAAAGTTTGTTTTAGTATTCTTTGATGATATTTTAATCTTCAACAAGTCTTGAAACCAACACTTAGAAGACTTACGCCTAGTCTTCCAACTTCTTCGTACACATCATCTTTACTTGAAACATTTCAAGTGTTCTTTTGGAAGACCATAGGTCGCCTATCTGGGTCATATCATAACAGCGACAGGGGTGATAGTGGACCCAAAAAAAATTGAAGCCATCACACATTGGCCTCAACCAAACCACATTTCAGCATTGAAGGGATTTTTGGGGTTAGTAGGCTACTATCGAAAATTCATTCAGAATTATGCTCCATTAGCTGCTCCTTTAACAAAGATTCTCATACGCAATGCCTTTCAGAGGAATGAAGTCACCGATCAATCATTCAATGCACTCAAGCAAGCGTTAGCCTCTGCACCAGTACTGCAATTACCATATTTTGAGGTTGTATTCGGGGTAAAATGTGATGCTTCGGGAGGAGGTATTGGGGCGGTGCTTCAATAATCCCACCACCCTATTGCCTATTTCAGCCAGCAACTAGCAGACCACCATCACAAATTACCAACCTACGAATAGGAACTTATTGGCTTAGCGAAGGTGGTTCGATATTGGAGGCCTTACTTGTGGGGCAGATTTTTTCTCATCCGCACTGACCATTACTGCCTGAAATTTTTGTTGGACCAGAGGATATCCACCTCCCCACAACAGCATTGGATTAGCAAATTAATGGGGTTTGACTTTACAGTGGAACACAAGGCAGGTACATTGAACAAAACAGAGTATGCCTTCTCCCGCCATTCAGAAGAACCACAACAACTATGTGCCATTAGTCAGCCAAAACCTCTCTTACTTGATTCAATCGAAGAGGAAATATAACACACCCCAACACTCCAAGACATGTTACAAAAGATTAATGATGGGAAAATGCCTTCCAAGTGGTCCCTTCAAGACAAACTCATTCTATATAAGTGGCGCCTCTACTTATCATCCTCTTCTCCTTTGGTGGCAATGGTATTATCAACTTATCATGACAGCACTCATGAAGGCATTCGCAAAATGTTACATCGGATTCGAGAGGATTTTTATTGGGAAGGTATGAAACCAATAATTGCAAATTATGTTGTTGCTTGTCAAGTTTGTCAAAGGAACAAGGCAGAAAATTTAAGCCCAGTGGGTGTTCTCCAATCACTCGATCTTCCCATACAGGTATGGTCTGACATTTCGATGGATTTCATTGAGGGCCTCCCCAAAGATTCGGGGAAGTTTGTCCTTTATGTGGTGGTCGACAGATTTTCCAAATATGGACACTTTCTCCCATTGGCGCACCCCTATACATCAGCTAGTGTGACACAAGTCTTCTTCTCCAATATTGTTCGCCTTCATGATATACCGGAGTCTATTGTGAGTGATAGGGATGTCGTCTTTACCAACCAATTCTGGAGAGACCTTTTCAGATTATGTGGGACCAAACTCAAATTCTCCACAGCTTATCACCCTCAATTAGATGGCCAAACTGAAGTGGTTAATGGCACCGTGGAAATGTATTTAAAATGTTTTCTGGGAGACTGTCCTAAACGTTGGGTCGATTGGCTTCCTTGGGCAGATTATTGCTATAATACATCTTTCCACAATGCCTTACAAGAGACTCCCTTCCAGATATTATATGGGTGGGACCCCCCCTAGGTTGCTCTCCTACGTTTCTGGTTTCACCAGAGTTGATGTTGTTGACAAAGCTCTTATGGACCGTGATCAAGAGCTGCAGTATGCTCTCCAACACCTTTAGAAAGCTCAGGCTCGGATGAAAGAATATTATGACCAGGGCACCAGGATGTTCAATACCAACAAGGTGACGTTGTGTGGGTACATCTCCAGCCTTACCGTCAAAATTCACTTGCTAGACGTCGCCACAAGCTCTCTCCAAAATATTTTGGGCCATTCACTATTCTTCAGTGAGTTGGCCAGGTGGCCTATAGGCTCCAACTTCCTCCCGATTCCAAGCTTCACAATGTTTTTCATGTGTCCCTTTTCAAGCCATTCAAGAGACCAACACCGCTTCCAACTCCGTTTTTGCCTCCGATTGAAGAGGGTGTTACGGTCCTAGGTCATGGATCAAGTAACACGGAGTGGGATTTTTGAATCCAGCACTAGTGTTGAGTTGCTGAACTCGATAATGAAGGTTTAAAACCTCCTCTTTGATTGATCTTTCTCACGTGATCAATCTCTCCTTTGATGAACACAATATAGTGCTAGATATATCTAGAGAACTCAATTAAGATCAACATGAAAGAGATATGGAAAGAGCTACCTTTTCTTGATCACGGCAATTAGGGTTTTAACCCTAACCTTACTGCTGCTCATGCTAGGGTGGTGGTCCTAACTTAGGTAGTCCCTAGCCTTCGTTGAGGAGGCTTCTTCCCAGCTTCTTGTTGGACGCCAAGCTGGAAAGGGTCCTTCTTGTTGCTGCTCATGTGTGGGGGAGAGACTCCTTCACTTCTGGCTCGCCAAGAGGGGTATGGAACCTCCTCTTTGTTGGGTTGATGGGAAGAGGACTGGAACCTCTCTTTGGACTCAGAAAAGGGGCAGGAAGCTCCCTCTCTTACTCGGTATGGGACTAATGGAAGATGGAAGGTAGGGATGATCAATGGAGGATGAAGGGATACATGGGTTTTTGAGGAAAACCCTAACCTCGAGATCAAGAAGGTGATCCCAAGCCTGTTTACGCTAATGTTACTCTAATTCTCAATACTTGGTTTTCTCTCTTTCATTAACCCTATATATAGTTCACGTCATAGTGTTTTAGGGCTACAATAATCACAATATTGCCCCTACGACCATACTTATTACAATATAAGAAATAAATTGTACTTAATGCAATATAAAAAATAAATCCTACTTAAAGCAATATAATATAAGTAATGGACTCAGTGAGTTATTACCTCCTTCGTTGTGTGACTCTGTGTGCTATTGAGTCCACAACATCTGCCTCCCCCTAGAGAAAGAGCTTGTCCTTAAGCTCAAAAGTAGGGTAGACATGTTTGAAGATGTCCACCTGTTCCCATGTTGCAGCCTCCGGATCAGTGTCCGTCCACTGAATGAGAATCTCCCAGTGGCCATTGGTCAATCGTGCGCGTAACACCGCAACTTGTGGAAGACCAACCTCGCCATTATCAACCGGTGGAAGGAATGGTGTAGATGTAGGTGGTGCCCCAGAATGTGGCTTCAAGAGGGAGATATGAAACACATCATGAAGTTTGGTCGTGGCTGGCAGTTTGAGTTGATAGGCCACTGGCCCCACACTTCGAAGAATGGGGAAAGGCCCAAAAAACTTGGGAGAGAGCTTATGTCATGGAGGTCCTGCAAGTGACTGCTGGCGGTATGGTTGGAGCCTTAACCACACATAATCCCCGACCTCAAAAGAGACCTCCTGGTAGCCTTTGTCGTATACATCTTTCATGCAAACTTGGGTACATCGTAGGCGTTCTGTAATATTCTGTAACAACAGATCACGATCCATGAGTGCCTGATCAATTGTATCCACGCGGGTGGACCCTAGAGTATACGATAGAAGGTGAGGGGGATCCCGGCCATATAGAACCCGGAAGGGAGTGGATTGCAATGCGGAGTGGAACAAAGTGTTGTAACAATACTCGGCTCACGGTAGCCATTGAACCCATTGCCACAGACAATCACCCACCAAGCACCATAGATACATCTCGATGGTGTGGTTAACCACCTCTGTCTGCCCATCTGTCTGCGGATGATAGGCGGAGGAGAATTTCAATTTAGTCCAACTCAAACGAAAGAGTTCCCGTCAAAAGGTGCTCCTGAAAACTGCATCTCAATCACTCACAATTGATTTCGGAATGCCATGTAAGCGGACAATCTGCTCCAGGAAAGTCTGTGCAACCCGTGTAGCCATATAAGGATGACCCAATCGAATAAAATGTCCATACTTGGAGAATCTGTCAACCACCATGAAGAGGACGGATTTGCTGGAGGGCAGTGGAAGACCTTCAACAAAATCCATCGAAATGTTGGCCCAAACATGTGTAGGAAGGGTGAGATGTTGGAGAAGACCAGCTGGACTCAAGTGCTCGGCTTTGTTGCATTGGCAGACCTAAAAATTGCCTACATAAGTCGCAATGGAAGGCTTCATGGATTTCCAATAAAAGTTAGCCCGAATTCTGTGCAATGTCTTCTGGATACCCTCATGTGTGCTGTCATGGTAGGTAGAGAGAATAGTTGGAATCAAATCTGACTTAGGTGGAAGAAAAAGCCGCTGCTTGTAATAAATAAGTGAATCTTGGATGGACCACTTCGAATTCATTGTCCCCTCAGAAATTTTCTGATGTAGCTCATGTAGCTCAGGATTAGTGGCATTTGCATCCCTCACCAAGTCAAGGATGAGGAATCTCAGCTGACTGAGTGAATAGACCATCTGCCGCCTTATTCAATCTTCCAACATGGTATTCTACGAAAAAATCAAACCCCAACAACTTACTGATCCAGTGTTGTTGTGGCAACGTCATCAAGCGCTATTCCAGTAGGAATTTAAGGCTATAGTGATAAGTACGTATGAGAAATGCCCAGCCCCATAGATAAGGCCTCCAATGTTGGACCGCCTTGGCCAATCCGATCAATTCCCGCTCATATGCTGCCAATTTGTGATGTCGGGCTGCCAATTGTCTGCTAAAATACACAATCTAATGGGCCAGATGGTGTACAACGCCCCCAATGCCCCCACCAGAAGTGTCACACTCAACCAAAAATAATTCATCAAAGTTAGGAAGTTGTAATACAGGGGTGGAGGCGAGAGCCGATTTGAGGGCCTCAAATGACTGTGTGGCCACCTCATTCCAGAGAAAAGAATTCTTCTTGAGGAGACTTGTCAAGGTGCTGCCAAGGTGATGTAGAATTTAGTTACATCGGCTTTAATACCTCGCAAGCGTACGAATCATTCATGTAATTTAGTGGGAAGCGAGGGTCATATCCACAGGGAGGACTGAATTTTGTGTATTCTTCAGTCAACTAGCCTAACCAAATATGATGAATTAATATTAACTAAACACTAATTATATCCTAAATTATCAAGCAATCATCTGTTTAACTACCTACACAATAGGAAACGTCAACTCTGGATTTTACGGTGATTCATGCCTCTTTCGAGCGCCACGTAACCACGGATCTGATTTCTCAATCCTTGCATCTAGCCCCTCTCGGGCGCATAGAGTGAAAGACAGAAATCGGATTAAAATACCAAAATCCAACCTCAATTATAATTCTACCCTAATTAGCTAATTTAATCAAATATCTGGAAAAAAAATATTCCATAAACATTAATTATCAAATCAGATTCAATAAACATTCAAAACCTAAGTTCAAACTATATAAAAAATTAAATTCAAAAATGACGAATTACTCCCCTTCTCCTTCCTCTCGCTCGGGCAGCAACTTGTTCTCACGGGTGCTGCAATTTCCCGAAATCAATGGCTTCGGGTTGGCAAGAGTGAGTGGCCGGAGGTAGAGACGAAACCGGTGACGAAGGTTGGAAGCCGACGGACGGAGGTAACGTCCGGTGAAGAATGAAACAGAGCTGACGTTCTCTAACCGGCTCTCTCGAGTCTCGGTTAGAGTCAGAATAGCTCCAGGACTGGTCGGAATAGCTTTGGGACTGGTCGGAAATATGTAATAGACGCCAGAGGATAGTTGGAAAGCGGAAGTGGCACCGGAGAAGCCCTCTCGGATCGCTTCTCGGCCTGGCGAGCGACGACTGTCGAACTCACCTCAACGGAGACTCTCTCAAGCTCTCCTCGGGTTTGTTCTCGGTTGCTGGACGGCGGTGGACGGCGGTGGACGACGGTGGCGCGGCGAAAGACAGTGGCCTGGCGAACGACGGTGGGGAACTCCTCTCGGATCCTCCCCTGTTTCCGGTCCCAGCCCTCTGTTTCGGTCTCTGTTTTCTCTTGATGTTGTCCTCCACCTCGTTCGACGCTCTCCTTCCCTTTAATACCCTCTTCTTTATTTTAAAATGATTTGACCTAAAAATTACCTCCATTTCACTAAGGGCATTTTGGTAAATATCTCCTTCTCCACCAAAATTCTCCTGAAATTCCATAATTGAATCTATAAAAAGTATTTCAGGAAGAAATAAACCTTAAAAACAATGAAATATAATTCAGGAGAGAAAAATATGCAATATCGACAGTGATTAATGCCAAATTCAATAAATGCTCATTTCATTTGAAAACCGATAAATAACACCTATAACACAATTATAAAGGTTATTCTATTATAATTAACCAAGTTCTCATGTCAAAATATGGCATCTATCACACCCCCAAACCTAAATCTTTGCTAGTCCCTAGCAAAACAGCTATTGAACCAAAATTAAGCCTAGAAAAACAAAATGCCACTTTCGTAGGGATCACGATTGCATTTAGCGCATGCAACAAGCCGTTAAACCCCTACTCTGCAGTAGTAGATGAGTTATGTCTCATGAGGGTTTGCGTGGAATTTACCACAAAATTCATCTAAATCAATAATATAAAAAGAAAAAACTGAAGAAAATTTACTCCTCATTAGGATATGACTAACACTTAGTATCGTAAAATATCTGAAAATCATATGAGATCTTGCGCAATTTGAAAACCTGTGTAAAATATAGCATATTATCAATCCAAATACACTCATTGTTACTCCACCTGAACCAATGTGACCCATAAGCAATTACTTCAACAGAACAAAGAGGCAACAAATAACAATAAAATCCTGGTCACATCACAATTAAGAGAAAATAGTAGACTAAGCCTGTTGTCTGACAATCTCACAATAGAAATATACCAATTTCAATCTTGACTTGCAACTTCTTTCAAATTACAATTCATCATCAAAGTTAAGAAAACTCATTGCTTCCAGATTTAAAACCATTTTACGCTATTACCAACGTACTTTTGCTATTACCAGCGTAATTTTTGTTTCACTGAATACTTCTGGTATTACCACCATTTTGTATTCGTCTTCACTGCACATGCACTTATTTTTAAGTAACTGACTGTTCCGATGCATGTCCCTGGGTTAGCCCAGGCTGTTTCTGAAGTTATTTGTCTTTTGCAACCAAGAGCATTTCCATTTACATACATACATTACAACAAGGAATTTCACTGAGGTATAAAAAGGAATGAGTTCAAACAGGCATACAAGACTATTCAGACTAACATAGATCAACACTAGATTTACATGTTCTCTTTTGCAACTAAGTTCCAAGTCTAATGCAATAGTAAGTTATCCCACTGAATTCTCATGGATCCCAACAAATGATATCAGATTTCTAATAGGCATATTCTACACAGTTTTACGAAAAGTTTTGAAACACATTTGAGCAACTTATTTTAACTCTACTAACGTTAACCACATACTAAGAGGAGTAATTTGAAAACCATGAACAAAAATCAAAAGAAAATCATTGTTAAGATATGAAAGAGCCGTTCCCCCCCCCCCCCCCCACCCCAAACCTAAACCTGACATTGTCCTTAATGGGGAAAAGTTAAAACACTAGAACGACTACAAAAAAGGAATAACAGCTTAGCTAGTTATACTCCAGCAGGGTGAGGGTTAAGCTCCCTCAGGGCTCTTAAATCCATAGGTGGGACCATTTGTGTTTGGTCATCAACAATAATACCAAAAAGTCAATAAAGACCCCCAGGAATTATACATAGTCTCCCTCGAAGAAGGTTTACTCGTATCAGCCGTACCCATAGGTAATCATCCGTAGATGAAACCGCTATCCCACATCACACTTTGAAGAAATCTCCGTGTGACTGGCCACTGAAGGCAGCAGGAATCACACGCTAAACACAAGTCCTTAAGTTACTCACCATAAGGTTTTCATTCAATACTTCAAGATCGAACTGGTCAATCCCAGAATGGTTGTTTGAGTACAAGCCTCTCAAACTAGGGACCAAAAGTCTGGTCATCGACTACCGGAACCATTTATGCTCTCAGCCGGCAAGTAAGAATGAATAAACCAAAAAAATAAAATAAAAATAAAACTGTAATGTACAAAGGGATAGAAACGTGGGGATTGCCCACAATGTGCTAAGTTTATAGTCGTAAGCAAGACTCTGACGCATTCAAGATGCTAAGACAGGTTCCTCCAAGAAAATCACCATCACCTCCTCCGGTGTGGGGACATTCTCAAGATACGGTTTGAGCCTCTGACCATTAACTTTGAAGACCAACCCGTCTCCGTCATTGCGGATCTCAATAGAGCCATGAGGAAACACCTGTGTAACTTCAAATGGACAGGACCACCTGGATCTTAGCTTCCCTGGAAACAAATGCAATCGTGAGTTATAAAGTAAAACATTCTGCCCAACAGTAAAAGACTTGCGAAAAATAGATTTATCATGTAAAAGCTTTGTTCACTCCTTATACAGTTTTGCATTCTCATAAGCATCCTGACGTATCTTCTCTAACTCATTCAATTGCAATTTTCTCTCCTCACCCGCTTGAGTTAAATCAAAATTCAAAGCCTTAATGGCCCAATAAGCTCTATGCACAAGCTCAATAAGTAGATGGCATGCTTTGTCGAACACTAGGCGAAATGGAGACATCCCAATAGGAGTCTTATAAGCAGTTCGATAGGCCCATAAAGCATCGTCCAATCGAGTGGACCAATCTTTCCTATCAAAGCGAACCGACTTCTCCAAAATCCGTTTGATCTCCCTATTAGAGATTTCCACTTGACCACAAGTTTGCGGGTGGTACGGAGTGGACACCCGATGAGTGATGGAATATTTCTTCAATAAGGTCTCAAATGCTCTATTACAAAAATGAGATCCCCCATCACTGATGATTGCTCTCAGGGTACCAAACCGATTAAATATATTTTCTTTTAAAAACTTTACCACCACTTTGTGATCGTTTGTCTTACATGCAATAACTTCAATCCATTTAGAGGCATATTCAACAGCAACAAGGATGTATTGATAGCCGAACGAGATAGGAAAAGGACCCATGAAGTCAATACCCGACACATCAAACAATTCAACAATAAGAATGGGGTTAAGAGGCATCATGTTCTTCCTAGACAAACAACCAGTTCATTGGCATTTATCACACACCTGACAAAACTCATGGGCATCTCTAAATAATGAAGGCCAATAGAAACCACATTGCAAGACTTTAGCTGCGGTCTTTCTAGCACCAATATGTCCACCACATGCGTGGGAATGACAAAATTCAAGAATGTTGGCAAAGTCTTGCTCATGTACACAACGCCTAATGACTTGGTCAGAACACACCTTGAACAAATAAGGGTCATCCCAAAAAAAAAGTTTGACTTGGGAAAAGAATTTCAACCGATCTTGTTTACTCTAATAATCAAGAATCTTATGAGTTACAAGATAGTTGACTATGTCAACAAACCAAGGCAACTGGGATACTTGGAGAAGTTGTTCATCAGGGAAGGAATCATTTAAAGGAAGGAATCCTTCCTGAGGTACTACACATATCCTAGATAGATGATCAGCAACAACATTCTCACAACCCTTCTTATCTCGAATCTCAAGGTCAAATTCTTGCAATTGCAAGATCCATCTAATCAAGCGAGGTTTAGTGTCCTTGATGGATACTAAGTACTTCAAAGCAGAATGATCAGTGAACACTATAACCTTTGACCCTAACATATATGATCTGAATTTGTTCAAGGCAAACACAACAGCTAGCAACTCCTTCTCAGTGGTAGTGAAATTCAATTGAGCATCATGAAGAGTGCGACTAGCATATTGAATGACACAGGGCATTTTATCCGTCTTTTGCCCCAAAACAGTCCCCAATGCATAGTCAGAGGCATCACACATCAACTCAAAAGGCAAAGACCAAATAGGGGGTTGGACAATGGGTGCAGTGGACAAACATTTCTTCAGTGTCTCAAAAGCATGAATACAGGCATCATCAAAGGCAAAAGCAACATCTTGAGCAAGTAAATTCGTCAAAGGACGAGAAATTTTGCTAAAGTCTTTAATGAAAAGCTTATAGAACCCAGCATGGCCAAGGAAAGAACGCACCCCCTTCACAGAAGTAGGTGGTAGCAGATTGGCAATTAGGTCAACCTTGGCTTTGTCCACTTCTACACCCCGCTCAGACACTACATGTCCTAAAACAATTCCTTCTTTCACCATGAAGTGGCATTTCTCCCAATTCAAGACTAAATTGGACTTAATGCAACGGGACAATACAAGTGAAAGATTGTGCAGACATGTATCAAAACTAGAGCCAAACACAGAAAATTCTTCCATAAAGACCTCTAAAAATTCACCAATCATGTCAGAAAAGATATTCATCATGTATCGTTGGAAAGTGGCGGGCTCATTGCATAAACCAAAAGGCATGCGTCTGTAAGCATAGGTGCCAAACGAACACGTGAATGTGGTATTTTCCTGGTCTTCTGGAGCAATGGGAATTTGATTGTAGCCGGAGTATCCATGTAAGAAGCAATAAAAATTGTGGCCGGCCAATCGCTCTAGTACCCGATCAATGAAAGGTAGTGGGAAGTGATCCTTCCTAGTGGCGGAATTAAGTTTTCTATAGTCAATGCAGACACGCCACTTGGTGGTAGTTCTTGTGGGAATCAATTCACCACTCTCATTTTTCATTATTGTTATCCCCACTTTCTTAGGGACAACTTGAATTGGACTCACCCAGGTGCTATCGGAAATGGGGTAAATGATTCCTGTCACAAGCAACCTGATGACTTCTTCTCTCACAACCTCCAGCATATGGGGATTTAACCTACGTTGCATGTCACGTGAGGCTTTAGTCCCCTCCTCCAAATGAATACGATGCATGCATATGGAGGGGCTAATCCCTTTTAAGGCATCAAGAGTCCACCCCAATGCCTCTCTATGTGCTTGTAAAACTTCAGTCAATTGTTCCTCCTGCTCAGTACTCAAATCAGAGGAAATAATGACTGGTAATGAGTTCATGGGCCCCAAGAACGCATACTTCAACGTGGGAGGAAGTGGCTTAAGATCTAGCTTGGAAGTTTCAAGAGGTTTGTCCAAGTCAAGAGGAAGATCCTGTGGATGATCAGTTGTGATAACCTCATAAGCTTCCTCCAACAGAGGTACAGAATTGAGTAAAGAATTAACCTCTCGGAAATATGTTTCCTCATCAAATTAGTCCATGTCTAAAGATGTTATGCAAGACTCAAAAGATTCAAGAGTGGATTCGTCATCAAGCATAACAGTTTCTATCTTAAATGCAGGACTCAGATCATCAGACTCAAGTGGGTGGTGCCCGACATTAAATACATTCAATGAGACCTTAAAATTTCCAAAAGACAACTCCAACTCACCACTTTTACAATGAATGATAGCATTAGATGTGGCTAAGAAGGGACGTCCTAGGATGACAAGAATTTGGTTGGTCACATTGACTACTGGTTCTGTATCAAGAACAATGAAATCAACCGGTAACAGAAATTTGTCCACTTTTATCAAAACATCTTCAACTATTCCTCGTGGTATCTTGACAGATTGGTCAGCTAGTTGAAGTGTGATGGGAGTAGGCTTCAATTCCCCCAAACCTAATTGCTGGTACACAAATAAAGGAAGCAAATTCACACTTGCTCCTAAGTCAAGAAGAGCTCTCTGGATGGTATGTTCACCAATGACACTTGAAATTGTGGGACATCCAGGATCTTTAAATTTAGGAGGAGTGTTGTGCTTCAGAATTGAGCTTACATTCTCAGTAAGAAAGACCTTTTGGTTAACATGTTGTTTTCTCTTCTGTGTACAAAGGTCTTTCAAAAATCGGGTATAGGCAGGGACTTGCCTAATAGCATCAAGAAGTGGAATGTTAATGTGAACCTTACTAAACAGTTCCAACGTTTCATGCATGCTATCTCCTTTCCTAGGTGGGCCTGATAACCTCTGCGGATAAGGAGCTAGTGGGACTTGGTTAGGGATCTGCTTGGCTGTTGGTGGAGAACTTGGAGGTTCTCCACCCAATGATGTGTCCCCATTGTCATCCTTTGACTCCTTAGACTTAGTGGTCCCTACCCCATTGTTCAACTCACGACCACTCCTAAGGGTGGTTATGGCTTTGGCTTGCTCATGGTGGGGTTTGGAATTCAACCCACTCTCATGGGTACTTTTGGGGTTAGGAATGGTTTGACTTGGGAGTCTATTTTGTGCTTGTTCACTCATGTGGCTGGCCAACTGACTCACTTGCATTTCAAGTTTAGCAATGGAGGACTGTGTATTCTGCATGAATAATTGAAGTGTATCCTCAAGTGAAGGTTTTTGTGGAATCAATGGTTGTTGAGTGAAGTGTGGGCACGAAGCTTGGGGTTGAGTAAACCCTAGAGGACCCCTAACCTATGGGCCCTTGGACCATGAGAAATTTGGGTGCCTAGCCCAACCCGGATTATATGTTTCTGAAAAAGGATCGTTCCGATTTGGTCTATGAAAATTCTGGACTGCATTCAAGTCCTCAATGAGCTCTGGGTAGGATGAACTAGATGGACACATTTGTGTGGGATGAGATGAACCAGAGCATATGGCACAAACAGTAGATGGGTTAGGAGCAGGTGAACTCTTGGACACCATAAGGGCATCAATTTTTCTAGTCAACCCCTCAATCTTGGCCATGAGCATGGGTGTTTCACTAACCTCGTAGAGACCCCATCTTTTGGCTTCGTGGGATCTCCTATCAACATTAAATGACGAACCCCATTGCTGAGATTGATCACTCAACGTTTCAAAGAAGTCCCACGCCTCACTAGCACTCTTACCCATCAAACTCCCACCACTCGTTGCATCTACCATGGATCTAACCTGGGGTGTAAGTCCTTGATAAAAGTATTGCACTAAATGCCATTTCTCAAACCCATGATGCGGACACCTACGGATCAAATCCTTCCATTTCTCCCAAACCTCATAAAAGTGTTCACCCTCCTGCTGCATAAAGTTGGAGATTTATCTCCTGAGGGTTGTAGTTCTCTGAATGGGAAAGTACTTGGATAAGAATTTTGTGACTAATGTGTCCCATGAAGTAATGCTGCCCACCTCCAAGGAATTAAGCCAAGACTTGGCCTTATCCTTAAGTGAAAATGGAAAAAGTCTTAACCGGATAGAGTCATCTGAGAAATTCTGGAATTTAAAAGTTGCACAAATATCTAAGAATTCTTTGATGTGGTAATATGGGTCCTCCTTCTCCAACCCATAGAATGTAGGGAGGAGTTGGATCACACCCGGTTTCAACTCATAACTGGCGGCAGTAGTGAGTGGCAATATAATGCAAGAAGGTGATGCGAAGTGGGATGGGATCAAATAATCCCTCAGGGCTCTATGGTCACCTGCTGCAGGTAACTGTAATGGTTCGCCCTGATTGGCCATGGTAGCTCCTAACTTGACTTCGGGTGTTTTCCTACAAATATGTTCTACCTCTTCAACAAAGGGAGTTAATGGTCCACCTAGGGAGCGGCGCCCGTGCATAAAAACACAAAAAGAAACAAAACGAACTATCAAATTAAGCTAACAAACTCACTACTAAAAATATGAACTAACTAGAAGAAATAAAAATAATTCCATAAAAAATCACCAAGCTAAAATTATGAAAGCAAAAAAAATAATAATAAAAATAAAATAAATAAAATAAATAAAATAAAATAAAAATAAATCTAACCTAAGACTATGGAGAACAAAGATATACACTTAATACGTGCCTCCCCGGCAACGGCACCAAAAACTTGATGTAGAATTTAGTTACATCGGCTTTAATACCTTGCAAGCGTAAGAATCGTTCATGTAATTTAGCGGGAAGCGAGGGTCATATCCACAGGGAGGACTGAATTTTGTGTATTCTTCAGTCAACTAGCCTAACCAAATATGATGAATTAATATTAACTAAACACTAATTATATCCTAAATTATCAAGCAATCATCTGGTTAACTACCTACACAATAGGAAACGTCAACTCTGGATTTTACGGTGATTCGTGCCTCTCTCCGTAACCACAGATCTGATTTTTCAATCCTTGCATCTAGCCCCTCTCGGACGCATAGAGTGAAAGACAGAAATCGGATTAAAATACCAAAATCCAACCTCAATTATAATTCTACCCTAATTAGCTAATTTAATCAAATATCCGGAAAACAAATATTCCATAAACATTAATTATCAAATCAGATTCAATAAACATTCAAAACCTAAGTTCAAACTATATAAAAAATTAAATTCAAAAATGACGAATTACTCCCCTTCTCCTTCCTCTCGCTCGGTCAGCAACTCGTTCTCACGGGTGCTGCAATTTCCCGAAATCAATGGCTTCGGGTTGGCAAGAGTGAGTGGCCGGAGGTAGAGACGACGCCGGCGACGAAGGTTGGAAGCCGATGGACAGAGGTAACGTCCGGCAAAGAATGAAACAGAGCTGACGTTCTCTAACCAGCTCTCTCGAGTCTCGGTTGGAGTCGGAATAGCTCTGAGACTGGTCGGAATAGCTCCGGGACTGATCGGAAATATGTAATAGACGCCGGAGGATAGTCGGAAAGCGGAAGTGGCACCGGAGAAGCCCTCTCGGATCACTTCTCGGCCTGGCGAGCGATGACTGTCGAACTCACCTTGACGGAGACTCTCTCGAGCTCTCCTCGGGTTTGTTCTCGGTTGCTGGACGGCGGTGGACGGCGGTGGACGACGGTGGGGAACTCCTCTCGGATCCTCCCCTGTTTTCGGTCCCAACCCTCTGTTTTGGTCTCCATTTTCTCTTGACGCTGTCCTCCCCCTCGTTTGATGCTCTCCTTCCCTTTAATACCCTCTTCTTTATTTTGAAACGATTTGACCTAAAAATCACCTCCATTTCACTAAGGGCATTTTGGTAAATATCTCCTTCTCCACCAAAATTCTCCTGAAAGTCCATAATTGAATCTATAAAAAGCATTTCAGGAAGAAATAAACCTTAAAAACAATGAAATATAATTCAGGAGAGAAAAATATGCAATATCGACAATGATTAATGCCAAATTCAATAAATGCTCATTTCATTTGAAAACCGATAAATAACCACCTATAACACAATTATAAAGGTTATTCTATTATAATTAACCTACTTCTCATGTCAGAATATGGCATCTATCACAAGGGCCCATAATTCTGAATAAATTTGTGGTAATAACCTGCAAGACCCACAAAACC
The DNA here is from genome assembly GCF_029961685.1 of Aristolochia californica. Taxonomy (NCBI): domain Eukaryota; kingdom Viridiplantae; phylum Streptophyta; class Magnoliopsida; order Piperales; family Aristolochiaceae; genus Aristolochia; species Aristolochia californica. The sequence continues at coordinate 23,301,670 of NW_027182279.1, read as the reverse complement.
CCGTAAAGCAGAACAAGACTGTGGTTGTGGCCAAATCATGAATAACCTGAATCTTCTCGGGATCAACCGTGACCCCCGCATGTGAGACAATGTGACTAAGATAAGCCACATGTGAAGCTGCAAAAGAACATTTGTATTGTTTTAAATAGATCTGATGTGCTCGTAACAATTCAAAAACAATCCTTAAATGCTCTAAATGCTCCTCTTCGGACTTGCTACATATGAGAATATCATCGAAAAACACAAGAACAAATTTTCGAAGATAGGGGCTAAATACCTCATTCATAAGAGCTTGAAAAGTGGAGGGTGCATTTGATAACCCGAACGGCATGACGACGAACTCAAAGTTGAAATGATGTGTGCAAAATGTTGTCTTCTCGATATCGAAGGGGTGCATCTGAACCTGATGATATCCCGATCATAGGTCCAATTTAGAAAATAACCACGACCCATGCAATGGTAATCAACAAAAAACCTCCATGTCCCAACATGTTTCTTCACAAGTAAGACGGGTGAAGAGAACAGGGATCGACTGTAACAAATAAGACCCTAGTGTAACATCTCCTGACATTGTCGCTCGATCTCATCCTTCCTTCTGAAGGTGGGGATAGCGGTACGGATGCACGACCACCATGTCAGAATCTGGTTTTAAAAAATTCTAGTGGTCACAGTGCCTCAAGGGAGGCAATCCCGAATGCTCATGGAAGAGGTCGGAGAACTCCTCAACCAACCCATCAATAGTGTGTTATGCACGCAATAAAATTATTATTTTAGTTGTTTTATTTAATTTACTTTATTTTATTTCAGTTTTTGGCCATAGGTGTATTTTTGGAATTATTTATTAATAGGGATATTTTTGGAATATTTTATTCATAGGGATATTTCTGTAATATTTTATTAAACCCTAACAGGGTGAACCCTATTTGAGGGGTAAGAGTAATGAGAAAAGCAAGCATTGAAGTATTAAGAATTAGGTTAAATCTAGAGTAAAGAGGCTTAGAGTTCTCCTCAACGAGCTCTAGGGTTTTCAAGCTTCCCTTTGGCTTGATCTTCATTTTTGTCTTCCCCATGTCTTCCTACTACCCCTACGGTAATGCCTGGAAGACCAGTAACCTGTGGCAGAAAGATTTGCGATATCAGATCCGGGACCGTAACAACTGGTATCAGAGCAGGAACACAATGGGTTATTCTATATCTCAAGAAAGATGGATGGCTATGGGTAAGGAATTGGAAGAAATACGCGCATGGTTAGATACTTCCATTGAACGTTATACAAGGGAGGAACTCGTTATTGCAGCAAAACAGGTCACACGACCTCAAATCTCCGACCAACATGAAGTACCAGAAGCTATCTTGGATGGGGCAACAGGCCAAGGGCTGGAAAAATCAAAAATTTCATCATCGTTACCGGAAAAAATCCATGTTGAAGAGGCGGACACTATTTTTTTTAACAAAAAGGGGCGTCGATTTTGACCTCATCATTTTCGAAATCGCACCTACGAAATCACAGCCGATTTTGGCCTCCACATTTCCGCAATCTCCCGGCGGGACCTCAATTTATAGGATCTCGGAAGGATATTATGCCTCGCTCCCATCGGTAATCAAGGGTGGGGGTTCCACCTCCCAAAACCCCTCCCCACGGCCAGCTCAGTGTCTTCCGGCGATTCTTTCGACAGGGGTGTGTTTTCGAGAGCCCTCGGTCTCGAAAAATTACCAGGCGGCGATGCCCAAAACGGCTGCTCTTCACCACAGGACACGAAGGCTACTCCGTCAGCGCCGTCATACACAACTCTGGTGGGATTCGACTTCCGGTCACCACCTCCCACACTCAATCCACCTCTCGGCAGAACAGAGCAAACCATTGTTCCAAATTGGGGGGGAAAAGTGTATCGGAAATTTTTTTTTTTTGAGGGGCTTTGTGTTTCTGTGGATGAGCACAATACCTGTGCGGATGTGGATCTTCAAATTGCAGCTGTGGGATTTAATTTTCTGGATCCCCTGTATGTTGTTCGACCACGAACTTTCCACCCTGTTCGAAGCCGTGTGGATGGAAGACGACTGTCGCCCGCCTTCGTCGGCGCCCTGAGGGAAGGAGCAACTATCGACAAGGTTTTGGCACTTACCGATGGCCACTATGCTCGGGATCGACAGGAGGATAACGCCGGATTTCGATTTCCGAAGAATCGTCGACAAAATTTCCACCGAAGGAGGAAAAAGATGGTTCAATTCAAATTTTCCTAAGTTTGGAAAATTTCATCAGTGCACGAAGCTGAGTCGTGCGCCGAACCGGGTTCCTGAACCGAGTCAACCCAGGTTCACTCGGATCGGGCCAAAAAAAAAAAAAAAATCGTGTCCAGAAGGGGGGTCGTGCACCGGACCGGGTTCCTAAACCGAGTCAACCCAGGTTAACTCAGACCGGGCAAAAAAACAATATATATTTGGCATCCTAAAGGGGGGTCATAGCTATCGCAGATGCTACTTCGGCACCGGTGGAGACGTCACCGTACCGACACTACTTCCGAGCTTGAGGACAATCTCATCTTCCAAGGGGGGTGTAATGTTATGCACACAATAACATTATTATTTTAGTTGTTTTATTTAATTTACTTTATTTTATTTCAGTTTTAGGCCATAGGGGTATTTTTGGAATTATTTATTAATAGGGATATTTTTGGAATATTTTATTCATAGGGATATTTCTGTAATATTTTATTAAACCCTAATAGGGTGAACCCTATTTAAGGGGTAAGAGTAATGAGAAAAGGAAAAGCATTGAAGTATTAAGAATTAGGTTAAATCTAGCATAAAGAGGCTTAGAGTTCTCCTCAACGAGCTCTAGGGTTTTCAAGCTTCCCTTAGGCTTGATCTTTCGTTTTCATCTTCCCCATGTCTTCCTACTACCCCTACGGTAATGCCTGGAAGACCCGTAACCCGTGGCAGACCCCTGATCTTCCCAAAGAATCCTTGTGTCAGATCTGGGACCGTAACATAGTGCAGCCAGGCGGTTCTTGGGTGTGGATGGTGTGAATGCGGGGGCTCCTGTCCACATGATAGCCCTGCAAGAGCACGTGACTACCGGCCAAAACAAAGCTCATAGTTAAAGCCGAAAAGTCCCACAAATGGGCCCCAATGTTTGCAACCATTTAATGCCTAATACCATATCAAAGCCAGCCAAGGGAATGACAAAAAATTCAGCATTAAATAAAGTAGAGCCAATGGAAAAAGGGACCGCCTTACTAATCCCATAGGTAGGACTTTCTCCCTATTGGCCACAGACACGGTGGCTATCGGATGAGGGAGGATTTGTAACTAAAGGTGTTGCACGACTATTGAACTCAAAAAGTTGTGTGTACTGCCCGAATCAACTAGCCCCACCAATTCCTGGTCGAGGACTTGAGCTCTGACTTGCATCGTTTTGGCAGATTTCTGCCCAGTGATAGCATGCAAAGAAATCTCCGGGGGTTCCTCCTCAATAATATCCTCTATCTCCTCTGTATCATCTGATTCCTCCACCTCGAGCCAAAACAACCTCTTACATTGGTGCCCCACCCGGTACTGTTCATCACAGTTGTAGCATATATTCTTGGACCTCCGTTTGGCCATCTCTGCACTTGATAATTTTTTTATAAATTGGGGTGGGGAATTACTAGGGCAGGTATTGGCTACCAGAGCCGTATGCTGAGTGTGTCTGGAGGAAGATAATGCAGGGTTTGTCACTGTAGATGAATTATGGCGGTACCCTTGCGAAGTGGAGGAAGTGTTCCTTTCACTAGGCCAACCCAGCTTGTGTTGCTGCAACCATTGTCGTTGTTCCATTGCCCGAGCCAGATCCTGAGGGAAAAGAAGTTCAAACTCTAACCTCAGAGATTCAATGAGACCCGTTGTGAATAATGAGACCTGCTGGTCGACCAGTACCGATCCCCCAGCACGAGCCAACTTTTCTTGAAACTATTTTTGATATTGTTCAATCGAGCTAGTTTGTCTCAATAGGACCAAATCACCCAGGAGGTTGCTGTGGGTGGGAGGGCCAAATCTGATTTTGCATAAATTTTTAAATTCACCCCAATCCATCCCTGGTCTCACTTTTTCCACCTGGTGAACCCATAATAGGGCTTCATCTAACATATGGAAAGTGGCAAATTGCACCTTATCCCATTCAGCAGTCCCTTGATTTAAAAAAACATTTCTCACATCTATGCAACCAAAGTAAGGGATCTACTGAACCATTATAAGTAGGAAAGTCTAGCTTTGTGTACCATGGGATTGTGCCTCCATGTTGTGGTCCTTGGATAGCAGTGCACCCAATCCACTACTCCCCTCTCCTGTTATACTGTTGAGTCACCTCCCGTGTCTTTGGGCTCTGCTGCTTCTCGGCCCTCATCTCAGTTAGCATGCTCATGACTTGCCTCATCTCTTCTCTGTTTTGTTGCATCTCTATTTCCAAACCACAGACTTTTCCCAACACTGGTTGTGTTGTCTCCATTCTATCCTCTAACTTTTGCATCCTGGTTTGAAGTTCTTCATTTCTGAATGTATCCCCCATGTTAGCCTACTCCGATACCAAGTTGTTACGGTCCCGGGTCATGGATCGAGTAACACGGCGTGGGATTTGTGAATCCAGCACTGGTACTGAGTTGCTAGACTCGGTAAGGAGGGTTAAAGATCCCTTCTTTGGCTAATCTTCCACCAGTGATCAGTCTCCCCTTTTATGAACCCACTCTAGTGCTAAAGTTATAGATAGAATGGAAGTAATTCAGGTGGAAAGATAATGGAAGAAGTACCTTTTCTTGCTCACGTAAATCAGGGTTTCAACACTGATTTGGTTGTTGCTTGTGCTAGGATTGAAGCCCTAGCTTATGTGTAGCCCTTGGCACACCTTGGTAGACGTTGAGGCTAGGTTTTAGTGCTGCTTCCAAGCTAGGAAGGGATGCACCAGATCTTCACGTGGAGAACCAAAAAATCCTTCCTTTTTCTGTTCGTCAAGAGGGTTAGAACCCTTGTTGATTGTTGATGCTGAGAAGGAGGGAAGACCCTCTCTTTGGGCTCGGAAAAGGGGCAGGAAGCTCCTCTTCCTATTATGGATAATGAAGGATGAAGATGGACGAATTTGGATGAGGATGGAGGGTGAAGGATAGGTTGGATTTTTGGAGTAAACCCTAAAATCGAGATCAATAGGTGATCTCAGCCTGTTTACACTAGGTTATTCTAAAATCTCAAAGCTTACCTATTTCATTCATTCTTTCCTTTAAATAGATCCCATCGTGGAGTTTTAGGTTTAGGGTTACAATAATTCCCCATAATGTCCCTACATATAAAAGTAATTAGAAATAACTCCTACTTAAAAAAATATAAGAAATAAATACTACTCAAAGTAATATAAGAAATAAATCCTATTAAGTGAGTTGTTGTTGCCTCCTTCGTTGTGTGACTCGGTGTGCTATTGAGTCCACAACATCTGCTTCCCCATGGAGAAAGAGTTTGTCCTCAAGCTCAAAAGCTGGGTGGACTTGTTTGAAGATGTCCACACGTTCCCATTTTGCAGCGTCGGGGTCAGTGTCCGTCTACTGAACGAGAATCTCCCAATGGTCATTGGTCAGTCGTGCATGTAACACCGTCGCTGGGTTAAGAATAACCTCACCATTATCAACCGGTGGTAAGAATGGAGTGGATTTAGGCTACGCCCCAGAATGTGGCTTCAAAAGAGAGACATGAAACACATCAAGAATTTTGGCCGTGTTCGGTAATTTGAGCTTATAGGCGACTGGCCCCACGCGTCGAAGAATGGGAAATGGCCCAAAAAATCTGGGAGAGAGCTTATGACGTGGAGGTCCCGCAAGAGACTGCTGACGGTAGGGCTAGAGCCGTAGCCACACATACTCCCCAACCTCAAAAGAGACCTCACGGTGGCCTTTGTCGTAGACATCCTTCATCCGAGCTTGGGCTCATCGTAGCCGTTCTGTGATATTCTGTAGCAGCAGATCCCGGTCCATGAGTGTCGATCAATCGCATCCACGCGGGTGGACCCTGAGTTGTACGAGAGATGCAAGGTGGATCCCGGCCATATATAACCCAAAAAGGAGTGGATTACAAGGCAGAGTGGAACGAAGTGTTGTAACAGTATTCGGCCCACGGAAGCCATTGAATCCATTACCGTGGACGATCACCCACCAAGCACCGTAGATACAACTTGATGGTGCGGTTCACCACCTCTGTCTGCCCGTCTGCCTGTGGATGATAGGCGGAGGAGAACTTCAATTTAGTCCCGCTCAAGCGAAAAAGTTCCCGCCAAAAGGTGCTCGTGAAAACCTCATCTCTGTCACTCACAATGGATTCTGGAATGCCATGTAAGCAGACTATCTGCTCCAGGAAAGTCTGAGCAACCCGTGTTGCTGTATAAGGATGAGCCAGCTGTATAAAATGTCCGTACTTGGAGAATCTATCAACCACCACGAAAAGTATGGATTTTCCTGAGGACAGGGGTAGACCTTCCACAAAATCCATCAAAATGTCGGCCCAAACCCGCGTAGGAAGGGCCAGAGCCTGGAGAAGACCGGCTGGACTCAAGTGCTCGGCTTTGTTGCACTGGCAGACCTGACAGTTGCCTACATAAGTAGCAATAGAGGGTTTCATGGCTTGCCAGTAAAAAGCAGCTTGAATTTTGTGCAAGGTCTTCTGTATCCCCTCGTGTGTCCTGTCATGGTAGGCCAAGAGAATAGCTGGAATCAACTCGGACTCAGGTGGAAGAAAAAGCCACTGCTTGTAATAAATAAGTGAATCCTGGATGGACCACTTTGAATTCAGTGTCCCTTCTAAAATCTTCTAATTCAGTTCCTGCAGTTCAGAATCAGTGCCATGTGGATCTCTCACCAAGTCCAGGATGAGAAATCTTAGCTGGTTGATTGAATAGACCGACTGCTAATCCTCAAAACACCGTGACAAGGCATCTACCGCCTTATTTAATCTCCCCGCACGATATTCCACCTAGAAGTCAAACCCCAACAACTTACTGATCCAATGCTGCTGTGGCGACGTCGTCAAATGTTGTTCTAATAGGAATTTAAGGCTGTAGTGATCCATGCGTATGAGAAAAGCCCGGCCCCAGAGATAAGGCCTCCAATGTTGGACCACCTTGGCCAACCCAATTAATTCGTGCTCATAGGCAGCCAGCTTGTGATGACGGACTGCCAACTGTCTGCTAAAATATGCAATAGGATGGCCCAACTGCTGTAAAACGGCCCTAACGCCCACGCCTGAAGTGTCGTACTCTACTACGAACAATTAGTCAAAGTTGGGAAGTTGTAAAACTGGAGCGGATACGAGGGAAACTTTGAGTGTTGAGTGCCACAAATGACTTGGTGGCCTCCTCATTCCAAATAAAGGAATTCAATGGTGCTGCCACCGGTCCATAGTTCTGAATAAATTTGCGGTAGTAGCCCGCAAGACCCAAAAAACCCCATAATGCAGAACAAGACTGTGGCTGCGGCCACTCGTGAATAAATTGGATCTTCTTGGGATCCACCGTAACCCCCTCATGTAAGATAATGTGTTCCAG